>NW_005875663.1:0-11582 GCF_000147115.1 Myotis lucifugus | reverse complement strand
GTGGACAGGGTCTTGGACTTCAATTCCTCCTTTTCTGTGGTTATCCTATTCCCGTGGTCGGCAAACTGTGGCTCTCGAGCCACATGCGGCTCTTTGGCCCCTTGAGTGTGGTTCTTCCACAAAATACCACATGCGGGTACGCACGTACAGTGCAATTGAAACTTCGCGGCCCATGTGCAGAAGTCAGTTTTCGGCCTGGGCGAGTCTATTTTGAAGAAGTACTGTTGATATTTGGCTCGGTTGACTAATGAGTTTGCCGACCACTGTCCTATTCTGTTTCATCACTGCATATTGAGTACGTGGAGCAGAAAACTTATTTTCAGCTGATAGGTCTCCTGGCTAAGAGGAGAGCCACACCAAGATGTGATGTGTGCAGCACAACACCTCCCCCAGGGATGCTGAACTTGGTGTGTGTTGCTAGGATTAGGTGGAGATTTTGGGTTGTTGCCCTTTGGGGAGAGGGTGAGTACATGCTGCTTGGTGAGGAGAGTGAACTAAATGTTTAGTGATCCGAGGATGGACTGGTAATTATACATTTATCTAGTTCTTTTATTTTTGGGTCCATGATAGGGTTGCACTTATCTGACTATTTGAAGTTAGGCAAGTCCATGTAACTAGCCATGGCCAATGAAATGTGAGCAGATGTGATGTGTGCCACTTCCTGACAGTTTTTTAAAGAGTTGGTGACGAAATGATTTGTCCTGTTTTCTTTTCTACTGTGAGGATAGTTGTGGGTGACCAGGCCTGCAGGGGAGGGCAGTTGGGTGGGGACCAGGCTTGCAGGGGAGGGCAGTTGGGGGTGACCAGGCCTGCAGGGGAGAGCAGTTGGGAGCTACCAGGCCGGCAGGGGAGGGCAGTTAGGGGTGACTGGGCTGGCAGGGGAGGGCAGTTGGGGGCAACCAGGCCTGCAGGGGAGGGTAGTTGGGGGGCAGGCGTGCAGGGGAGGGCAGTTGGGGGCAATTAGGCTGGCAGGGGAGCAGTTAGTCGTCGATCAGGCTGGCAGGGGAGTGGTTAGGAGGTGATCAGGCTTGCAGGCAGAAGTGGTTAGGGGCAATCAGGCAAGCAGGCAGGTGAGTGGTTGGGAGCCAGCAGTCCCAAATTGTGAGAGGGATGTCAGACTGCTGCATTAGGCCCGATCTCTGTGGGGCCTAAATTGGCAGTCGGACATCCCCCGAGGGGTCCCAGATTGGAGAGGGTGCAGGCTGGGCTGAGGGACAAGCCCCCCTCCAGTGCATGAATTTCATGCACCGGGCCTCTAGTTGTAAATAATGCTGCAACAGACAGAGGGGAGCATATATCTTTTTAAATTAGTGTTTTATATTTATTTGGATATATAACCAGATGAAGAATTACTGGGTCATAAGGTAGATCTATTAAAAAAAAATTTTTTTTTGAGAAAGCTTCATTCTGTTTTCTTTTCTTTCTTTCTTTTTTTTTTTTTTAAGGTCTCACACATTTATTACTGAACCAACCTACTACTGCAAAAAAAAAATCAAGAAAAATCAAAAGAGCAAAATCATGAATTCAATAATTTTCCAATTAAAATGCCCCAACTGTCCTGACAGTAGTGGTCTTTTCAATCATTTAAAGGTGCAGGCAATCTGGACACAGCATAAATATGTGAGCCATCTATCATGTGTGATTTCTCATAGCCCAGTTTGGCTCTTCTCCAATGTCTCCTCTTTGAGTTGCACCTGATTTTATTACCAGTTTTCATCAGGATCCATTGGGGGAATGGGCTGATTCTGCTTTTGTTTCTTGGCCAGGAACCTCTTGATCCCGAAAGTCTTGTGGGAAGACATGGTGAAGGAGAAGCGAACGCGCGCACCGTGATGGCGGAGAAAGAGCCATTCTGTTTCCACAGTGGCTGTACCAACCTGCTTGCCCACCAACAGTGCATGAAGGTGACCTTTTCTGCGCGTTTTTGCCAACATTGCTGTTTGTGGATTTATTGATGATAGCCATTCTGACAATCACATGGTAGTTTTAATTTGCATTTCTCTGCTGACTAGTGACATTGAGCATCTTTTCATATGTCTACTGGCCATCTGCGTGTCCTCTTTGGAGAAGTATCTATTCAGGTCCTCTGCCCATTTTTAAATTGGATTGTTTGTCTTTTTGGTGTTGATTTGTAGGAGATCTTTATAATTTTGGATATTAATCTCTTATTAGATGTGTCATTGGTGAATATATTCCTTCATTAAGTAGTCTGTCTTCTCATTTTATTGATAGTTTCCTTCGCTATGCAAAACCTTTTTAGTTTGATGTAATTCCATTTTTTAAATTTGTTTCCCTTGCCTAAGAATATATATCAGGAAAATATTTTTAAGAACAATGTCAGAGGGTTTACTGCCTATGTTTTATTCTGGGAGCTTTATAGTCTTGAGTCTTACATTTAAGTCTTCAATTCATTTTGAGTTTATTCTTGTATATGGTGTAAGAAAGTGGTCTAGTTTCTTTTCTTTTTGCATCTATATGTCCAGTTTTCCCACTCCTATAATTTCAGGAATATTTGGAATAGATTTTCTTTACACCATTGTATATTCTCGCTTCCTTTGTCACAGATTAATTGCTCGCATAGGCGTGGGTTTATTTTTGAGCTTTCTATCCAGCTCCATTGATCCATGTGTCTGTTTTTATGCCAGTACCATGCTGTTTTGATTACTATAGTCTTGTAGTATAGTTTGCTGTCAGGTAGCATGAAATGATCAACTTTGTTCTTTCTCAAGATTGCTGTGGCTATTCAGGGTCTTTTGTGGTTCCATAAACATTTTTTGGAATATTTGTTTTAGTTCTGTGAAAATGCCATTGGTATTTTGATAGGGATTGCGTTAAATCTATGGATTACTTTGGGAAGTGTGGACATTTTAATGATGTTAATTCTTCCTATTCATGAGCATGGTATATGTTTCCATTTATTTGTATCTTCTTCAATGTCTTATAATTTTCCCAGTACATGTCTTTTACCTCATTGGTTAAATTTATTCCGAAGTATTTTTAATGCAATTGTAAATGGGATTGTTTTCTTAATTTCTTTTTCTCATAATTTGTTATTGGTGTATAAAAATGCAACTGATTCTGAATATAATTTTATATCCTGCTATTTTACCAAATTTATTTATCAGTTCCAATAGTTTTTGGTAGCCTCTTTAGGTTTCTGTCTATAAGCAGTATCATATCATCTGCAGATAATGACTATTTTACTTATTCATTTCCAGTGTGGATGCCTTTTATTTCTTCTTTTTGTCTGATTGCTATGGCAAGGACTTCCAATACAATGTTGAATAAAAGTGGTAAAGGTGGATGTCCTTGTCTTGTTCCTGATCTTAAGGAAAGCACTTTTAGCTTTTTTTCACTGAGAATGTTAGTCATAGGTTTGTCATATATGGTCTTTGTTATGTTGAAGTATGTTCCCTCTATGTCTACTTTGATGAAAGTTCTTATCATAAATGGGAGCTGGATTTTGTTAAATGCTTTTCTCTGCATCTACTGATATGATCATTTGATTTTTACTCTTCCTTTTGTTTATGTGGTGTATCACATTAATTGATTCATGGATATTGAACCAACAACCTTGCATCCCAGGAACAAGTCCCACTTAATCGTGGTGTATGATCTTTTCAATGTATTTCTGAATTTGATTTGCTAATATTTTGTTGAGAATTTTTCCATGTGTGTTCATTAGGGATATTTATTGGGATATACATTTTTTTGTTAATGTCTTTGTCTGGTTTTGGAATTAGGGTAATGTTGGCCTCATAAAATGAGCTTGGGAGCCTTTATTTCTTAAAATTTTTTTGGAATTGTTTGAGAAGTATGTGTTAATTTTTTTTGAATGCTTGAGAAAATTCGCCTCTGAGACTGTTCGGACCAGGACTGTTGTCTGTTGGAAGTTTTCTGATTACTGATTTCATTTCATTAGTAGTAACCCATCTGTTCAGATTTTCTGTTTCTTCTTGACTTAGACTTGAAAGATATGGCTCTACGAATTTATCCATTTCCTGCAGAGTGTCCAATTTGTTGGCATGTAATTGTTTGTAGTGTTTTCTTACAACCCTTTGTATTTCTGTGGTGTCGGTATCACTTCTCCTCTTTTATTTCTAATTTTATTTATTTGGGTCCTTTCTTTTTTTTCTTGATGGGTCTGGTAAAAGATTTATCAACCTTGTTTATCTTTTTCAAATAACCAGCTCTGGTTTCATGATTGATTGTACTATTTTTTTAGAATCTGTTTCATTTATTTTTCTTGATTTTATTACACCCTTCCTTTTACTCACGTTGGGCTTTGTTTTCTTTTTCTAGCTCCTTTTGGTGTAAGATTAGATTATTTATTTGAGATTTTTCTTGTTTCTTGAGGCAGGTCTGTATTGATATGAATTTCCCTCTTAGGATTGCTTTTCCTGTGTCCCATAGACTTTAGATTGTTTTGTTTTTATTTTCATTTGTCTCAAAGGTATCATTTTATTTTTTAATTTGATCTTATTGTTAACCCAATCATTGTTTAGTAGCATGTTATTTAGCCTACATGTGTTATGTGTTTTTTTTCTTGTAATTGATTTCTAGTTTCATACCATTGTGATAAGAAAATACGCTTAATATAATTTCAATCTTTTAAAATTTACTGAGGCTTGTTTTGTGTCCTAATATGTGATCTATCCTGAAAAATGTTCTATGTATGCTTGAAAAGAATGTGTGTGCTGTTGCTTTGGGGTAAAATGCTCTAAAATATCAGTTAAATCCATCTGGTCTAGTGTGTTATTTAAGGCTGCTGATTCCTTGTTGATTTTCTGTTTGGATGATCTATTTATTGATGTCAATGGAGTGTTCAAGTCCTCTACAATTACCCTATTAATGTTGATCTCTCCATTTATGTCTGTAAATGCTTGCTTTATAAATTTGGGTGCTCTTCTGTTGGATCCATAAATGTTTATAAGGGTTGTGTCCTCTTGTCAATTGGTTCCTTTATCATACTCCTTTGTCTCTTGTTATAACCCTTGTTTAAAGCGTATTTTGTCTGATGTAAGTATTGCTAACCCAACTTTTTTTTGTTTTCATTTGCATGATATACCTATTTCCATTCCCTTACTTTCAGTCTGTGTGTATCTTTGAATCTGAAATGAGTCTCGTATAGACCACATATGTATGGGTTTTATTTTCTTACCCATTCAGCTAAGATTGGAGCATTAAATCCATTTACATTTAAAATGATTATTGGTAGGTATGTAGTTACTGTTATTTTATAGTTTATATTTATGTACTTTAAAAAATATATCTTTATTGATTTCAGAGAGGAAATGAGAGGGAGAGAGAGGGTTAGAAACATCAATGATGAGAGAGAATCATTGATTGGCTCCCTCCTGCATGCCCCCTACTGGAGAATGACCCCACAACTTGGGCATATGCCCCAACTGGGAATCGAACCTGAGACCCTTGAGTCTGCAGGCTGATGTTCTATCTACTGAGCCAAACCAGCCATGGCTTTATATTCTTTTTCTTCTCTCTTCTTAAATACTAGAGGCCTAGTGCATGAATTCGTGCACTGATGGGGTCCCTCGGCCTGGCTAGCAATCAGGGCTGATCGGGGCTATCTTGCTCAGTTCTGATCAGGGCCGATGGGGGCTGGCTGGCGGGGGAGGGACTGTGGAGGTTGGTGGGCTGGGGAGGGACCACGGGAGGGCTCCAGGGTGTGTCTAGCCGGTCTTGCCCAGTCTTGATTGGCCAGACCCCAGCAGCAAGCCAACCTACTGGGTTAAAGCATCTGCCCCCTGGTGGTCAGTGCATGTCACAGTGGCTGGTGGAAGGGTTGAATGAAAGGCCTAATGAACAGTCAGACACTTAGCATATTATGCTTTTATTATATAGGATGTCTTTTAAATATTTCTTGTATTACTGATTTGGTGGTGATGAACTCCTTTAGCTTTTTCTTGTCTGGGAAGCTCTTTATATGTCCTTCAATTCTAAGTGATAGCCTATCTCTGTAAAATAGTCTTGTTTGTATTCCCCTGCTTTTCATCGCTTTGAATATTTTCTGTCAATCCCTTCTGGCCAGTAAAGTTTCTGTTGAGAAATGAGATGACAGCCTTAATGGAACTCCCTTGTAGGCAACTAATTTCTTTTCTCTTGCTATCTTTAAGGGACTCACTTTGTATTTAACATTTGGCTTTTTAATTATGATGTGTCTTGGTGTGGGCCCGTTTAGGTTCATTTTGTTGAGACTCTTAGCACTTCCTGGACTTGTGTGCATATTTCCTTCACCAGGTTAGGGAAATCTTAATCATTGGTTCTTCAAATAGGTTTTCAATTCATTGCCCTCTCTTCTCCTTCTGGTTCCATTATGATGTGAATGATGGTACACTTGATGCTGTCCCAGAGGTCCCTTAAACAGAACTATTTTCTTATTCTTTTTTTCTTTTTGCTGTTCTGATTAGGTGATTTTTTTACTACACTGTCTTCCAAGTTGCTGACTTGATCCTCTGCTTCATTTAATCTGCTGTTGATTCCTTCTAGGATGTTCTTTATTTCAGTTATTGTATTCTTCATTCTGACTGAAGGTTCTTTTTTATGGTTGCTGTTATTTTTTATGTTTTCTATATCTTTGCTGAAGTTCCCACTAGATTCATTAGGCATCCTAGCAGCCAGTTTTTTGAACTGTGTATCTGGTAGATTGCTTATCTTCATTCCATTTAGTTCTTCTGGAGTTTTCTCCTGTTCTTTCATTTGAGACATGTTTCTTTGTCTCTTCAATCTTGGCAACCTCCCTATGTTTGTTTCTATCTATTAGGTAGAGCTGCTACATCTCCCAGTCTTGGCAGACTGGCCTTATGTAATAGGGGTCCTGTGTGGCCAAGTGGTGCAGTCTCCTTGGTCACCTGAGCCAGGTGCTCCAGGAATGTTCTTTTTATGGGTTGTATGTGCCCTTCTGTTGTAGTTGAGCCTTGATTGCTGTTGCACATTAGTAGGTGGGGGTTGACACTCAGGTTCACTTGCTTTGAAAACTAGCCATGACCACAGTGGGGCTAACCCCACAGATCAGAATTTGCCCCAGCAGGGATGTGGTTGTTTCATTTGTAGAGCTAATTGGGTGGGGCTCTGTTGTGGTCTGAAGCCAGCCACCAGGTGTGTTGGTTCTTGGGCCTCCTGAGAGGGGCTCTGGTGCATGCCAAGGTCAGCCACTGCCTGTGTCTGGCCCAGTGCTACTTGGGAAGGACTACAAAGTAATTTTCAGTTTGTAGCTGCCTGTGCTGAGCCCAGAGGTACATGGGAGAGGCCACACGTGACTCAAGGCTGGTTGCCACCAGAGCTGGGCAATAGGCATAGGGAGCACTGAGTATTTGTGAGTGAGTCTGCTCACAGGCTCTTTAAGAGGACACCTGTGTTTCCAGCAGTCCTCCATCTTACCAGGACAGAATCCCCACCAATGTTCACTGGCAACTCCTGTGGACACTCCTCTTTCCAGCACTGGAGCCTTGGGATGTGGAGCCCTGTGTAGGGCTGGGACCCCTCGCTCCCTGTGAGGAATTCTTCAGCCAAGATATGCTTCCCAATTATCAACTGCCACACATGGGTATGAGACCAGCCTTGTTTTGTGTCTCTTCCCCTTCTACCAGCCTCAAGGCTTCTTCTTTAATTCCTTAGTTGTATGACTTCCATTCAGCTAGATTTCAGGTAGTTCCGAATGATGGCTGTTCTGTAGTTTAGTTATAATTCTGATGTGGATGAGGGTGAAGGTGAGTACAGCATGTCCCTACTCTGCCATCTTGTCTTGAACCTCATGAATTATTTTATTGATAATTTCTTTTGTTTGTCTTTTCTTGTCTTCTTCTTCTTTTTTCCCTTTTGGAAATCTTTCTATTTTGAAATATCAGTTACAGAAAACTTAAGAATGGTACATGCTCTTTGCCCAGTTTTCCCAAATGTTAACTTTGAACACATTTGCTTTATCACTCTCTTTTTCTATACATATTCATACTTATATATGTACACATATGTGTATACACATACACTACATATATTTAAATTTTTAAAGATTTGTTGTTGATACACATGTCCCCCATTTGATGTTGAATCACATCAACTAGTGTTCTAATTTTCTTATTTTTTTCTCCTATTTTCCATTCTTCTTACTCTACTTTCTTAGATATTTTCTCAAAATATCTTCCATATTATCTGTCAAGTTTTTTATTTTTGCTATCAGAAAATTACAAAAGCTCTTTATGTTTGTTTGTACAATGTCCTTTTCTTATAGCATTCTATTCTTATTTTGTGGCTGCTGTATCTTCTTTTATATCTGAGGTTGCTAACAATTTTTAAGAATTTTTTCCTTTGCATAGTTATTTCCTCTGTTATCACTTTCTGTTTGTTTGCTTTGATCTCTGTCTTTCATATTAGATGCTTTCTTACCCCCTCAAGTATCTATAACCCTTGACTGTCAGCTCATGAGTTGAGTAGCAGACCAAAGAGCTGATTGGAAACTTTGAGCTTGAAGGGGTCACTTTTCAACCTCAGTGGGTTGTTTGTTGGAAAACAATGCCAGTGTCTTAGATCTCTCACATTGGTTTGCCATATTCCCTAGACAGTGTCTACCAAACTCCTGCCTGAGGGATAAAGGTCTGGTTGCCAGCATTCAGGCTGTGAGTCTCAGGATCCCATATTTAGTATCATGAAATAACTAATTTCCATTGTTTACGGTCTATATGCACCCCCTCAATTGTGCTGGTTGAACCCTAGTCCAGAGGCCTTCTGTCTTACCCTCCGTAGAGAATAAACCTTCAGTCTTTTGCTGCAGGTATGAGAGGAGCAGTGGCATGCAGCATGACGTGGAGAAGGGAAGAATCCAAACTGGAGACTGGAAGGAGTGGCCAGTGCAGGAGAAGGACAACCAGGAGCGAGTGGTGTCCCTGAGACAACTGAAGAAGCGGTTTCAGGGAAGAGGGGGTGATTGTTTCTGTCAAATAGTCTGCTGAGTGAGACGAGGATAGAGAACTTACCATCGGACCTGGCAATGCAGAAGTCGTCGCTGACTTTGCTGAGCGATGTCTTCCGGGGTAAGGAGGACAAAAACCTGGTTGGAATGATTCCCCATCTCAAGGTCCTTAACGTAATCAGATCTGCGGTGTTCCTTTGCCATGCAAGGTAACATATTCACAGATTCTGAGATTAGGGTGTGGACATCTTCGGGGGCCATTGGGCTGCCTACCACTATGACTTTAGCTCTTTTTAAAGTTTCTGATCCTCAATTTCTTTACCTGAAAGATGGGATAATCATACCTCCTTTGAACTCAACACATAATAGATATGGAAGTTAACAAATTTCCTTTTCTCATTTCCTCACCCAACTCTGGTCCCTGGCAGGAGCGTTCCTCGTAAGGCTTCAGGGTAAGTTAAGAAAGGGTAGGAGCCCAGCCAGGCACCTCACCTCACCTAAGGGCCCCTAGTGTAGCGAGCTTCCCCTCCCACCCTGCCAGACCCTCTGTGCGGGCCCTCTGGAGCACCTGGTGTGACTGTGGTTGTTTCATCTGGTCTGAGGGGCACAGAGGAAAAGGCGCGTGTACCTGTGGGTGGGAGAGAGTGAGAACAGCCAGGGCCCACGCACCCAGCGCCTCTAGACTGAAGTTCCTCTAGGAAAGGAGCCGTGTTGATTTTTCCTCTTACTTATTCCAGACTTCGGCTGAATGCTTTACAAATATTACTGCATTTAATCCTCAAAACAATCTTATAAAGGGGTTCTATTATTACCTGCATTTTATAGATCAGAAAACCGTGACTCAGAGAGATTATGTCGCTCCCGTGGGTAGCACGGGCAGTGCGCCGCAGAGCCGGGAAGGGGCCCAGTCCGCTCTTCACTTCGCTGCAATACTGCTCTGGGGAAAATGCTTGCACAGTTCAGGCTACAAACAGGCCACCTCCCCCTCTGCCCCCGCCACCCCACCCTCCCCACTTCCCTCTCCTTAGGGCCAGCAGGGATGAGCATCTGCTCCAAAGGGCTGCTGTTCACTCGCCCTCCGGGCCTGCTGGGGGCCCTCCCTGGGACAGCCTTCCCCGATGGCCTGCCCAGCAGAAGCCCAGCCTCCTCCTGTGTGTGCTCCGGGAGCTTAAATTACCCTCCTCGCTTGGTCCATGTCATTCTGTAAGCTAGTACCTGACCCTCCCGCCCGAGGGCAGAGACCACATGGCTTGTTCCTGGGTGTCTCCCTCATCCTCCTTCAAAACGTTGGATTCTTGCCTTTCTCTGTATCTGATGGCAGGCGCGGATCCTTTCCCCAGAAAAGTGTTTGTATGTTTGTGTTGAACTTCTAGGCGTTCAAGGACCTCCTGAAATCCGCCCACAGACTCTGTAGTGGTCCCTGGCTCTCCGGTTAGGAACCCCTGAGCCATGTGAGACAAGCCTGGACCCTGAGCACGTGCTCTGCATTCTGTGAGGATGAGCCACGCAGGGAGGGACCGGGGCAGGCGCTCAGCTAGGAAACGTGCATCCTGTGGGTGCCGTGGGGGGTTGTGGGCTGGGGCTGCTGCGGGCACTGGAGGCCCTGCCCGCAGGGAGCTGCCTTGGAGTGGGGAGGCAGCACGGACAGCGATGTGTCCATCAGAGCATCAGGGACCTGGGCAGTGGCCAGATCGTTAGGGGCACACAGACGGGGGTGGGGGGCATCCCAATGTCGTCCTGAGATGACAAGAAGGCAGCGGTGGATCAGATTCGGAAAGACCATTTGGCTGCTGTGTGCAGAGCTGACTGTGGGGCCGCAGTGGCAGCAGCAGGTACCCAGAGCCTAGGACTCCCCGGGGCCCCAAGGCCAGGGTATGAGACTGCAATGCTGGGAGCCTTCGCTGGCTCACCAAGTCCATGCCAGGACTCCCAGCTTCAGAGCGGGGCCCGGAGATGGCACAACACGAAGTCTGCGTTAGGGCACAGCCGGTCGCAGCTGGTCTCCAGGCTCTCCAGCCGGGTTCTCAACATTAGAAAATTAACAAAATACTGACTTAAAGAAACGGATGAGAGCTACCACGTATATTCCCAGTACTTAGACAGCTATCGTTAGCGTTTTAGTTTATATCCTCTCAGCCTTTTTTTTTTTATGTGCGCACACATATTACACCTAGAATAATATATTCAATGTATTTATGCTACATCCAGAATATTAGATTATATATACATACAAACTAAAAGGAAAATGAATTCATGTTGGCATATTGCCTTGTAAATAAATCACAAGATTATTTTTTCTTTTTCTTTCTTTAAAAAAAATTCTTTATTGTTAAAAGTCTTACATATGCCCCCTCTTCCCCTCATTGGCCCCTCTAGCCCCCCTACCCCCACCCAGGCCTTCACCACCAGGGTTATGCATATATGCACACAAGCTCTTTGCTTGATCATTTCCCACCCACCACCCCTGCCTTCCCTCTGAGATTACCTTTTAGGCATTGAATATTTTGCTATACTTTATACCATTATTTATTTGCCCAATCCTTTATTGTTGAATAACAAATGGTTTTCAATTTTTGCTGTTATGAACAGCTCTGAGAGAAACGTTTACCACTATACATTAATGGTTTTTTAAAATAAAGCCTTACATGTGGATTTTTAG
>NW_005875662.1:0-11583 GCF_000147115.1 Myotis lucifugus | reverse complement strand
ACACTTAGCAGAACAAGGAGAGAAAGGCCAGAAAGGCAGGAGGGGAGGAAAGGAGGCAATGGAAGGAAGAAATGAAATCAGAGAGGGAACTTTACAAGTAGCTCACCTATGGACAGGATTCTGGGCTCAAGTAGCATGGCTCCCCCTCCACCTTCCACCTGCACATCCCAACAGCAGAGACAGAGCACAGCACAAACACATACCTGCTCTTGGTGCTGACACCGGATCCGCAGCAGCTGGGCGCTGTGCTCCTCCTGAAGGCGCGTCATCTCCGCCTGGAACTGCAGCTGCAGCCGCCCTTGCAGGTCCTGGAGCTCGGCCTGCTGCTGCCAGCCCAGCTTCCTCACCTCGTCCTCAAACCGCCTCTCCAGCTCTTCCTTCTCCTTCTGTAGTTTCTCACACCTGGCTGTGTTGAAGGCTGGGGACAGAACAGCATCTTTGTAAACATTGGAGAGGAGGCACCAGAAGGTTTCAGCACCCACGGTAGAGCATCAAGGTTAGTGTCACAACTGGGGCAAGACCATCTTGCTTTGGAAGAGCCTCATAGTCTGTAAAGGGCTTTCCCATCTACTGCACTGCACGTGTGGGGAAGCCCAAGGTCACTGGCTGTAGATAGAAAGGGCTGTGGAGGCAAACTTGGGCTTTCTGACTGCCAGCCCCATGGTCCTGCCACTAGAGCAGGGCTCCTCTGAGGGCCCACGGACCGTGGGCATCAACATCATTGGGGGTTTGTCCGGCAGGACTCTTCCAGGCACACCGTGGGTGGGTCAGGGACCCTGGGGAAGCAGCCCGGGACCTAAACGTTTCATAAGGTCCTCGGTGGGCGACTCCTCTGCCCGTCGGGGCTCGAGAGACCTGTGCATTCCTGGGAGCTGAGACGGGACAGGAGAAGCACCAGGTTAAAGGCTGTTCTCCCCAGGCTGAAATGCTGAACTGGACATTCACACAGGAAGTTCGGGTCTCCATTCAGGGGCCCGAGGCTGCACAGTAACCAGCAATACCCCCTTGCATAGGATGCCTCCCGGTCCCTGTCCTGGTGCGCTTCCCAGGCCGCCAGCAGAGGACAAGCCAATGACAGCAGCCACTGATCC
This sequence comes from Myotis lucifugus, assembly GCF_000147115.1. Lineage (NCBI taxonomy): Eukaryota > Metazoa > Chordata > Mammalia > Chiroptera > Vespertilionidae > Myotis > Myotis lucifugus. The sequence goes on along the minus strand of NW_005875662.1, from coordinate 10,492 downwards.
ACTGATTCTTCGCATCTGTGCCTCCCCTGGGCTGTGGGCAAGAGCAGACTGCGATCATTTGCAAGATCTCTTTCGCAGCTGCAAACTGCACCTCGGCAATCTACTATGTTTAGGTCAAGGGGTGATTTTCACTCGCATGGCCCAGACGTCCAGGTGCAGGCACAGGTCATTACGGCCCACAAGGACGGTGCTGCCGTGCTCGCCTCCTGTGCGCATGCGCAGACATCGCCACTTCAAAATCGAGTGAGCAGGTCGGGCTGGTTCGTGATAACCTGCACTCCAGGGGTGCTTGGCTATGGTCAGACATATACGTCCACAGTAGTTAGGCTTTGAAACCCGCCTTAAGGATGAGCTAATTCAAGGGCTACTTGGCCACATTTGGCACTAAAAAAGTTTGTTAATCAGCACAAAGGATGCTTCAAAGTATTTTTCCCCTGATGAAATGAGTGTGGGTTGATGGATAGGCACCTTGCCCATGGACAGTGCAGCAGCGTAACACTGCCCCCAGTGGTCTTTTTGGTCAATTGCCCCAGTGTCCCATGCCCCGCCCTTGTGTGGGGGAATCTGATCCACTTCCTGTGGAGTTGTGAGCAGGATCTGCCACTGTAACCAGGATGAACCTAAGGGCGGGTGCTGGGTGCTGCTTCCCCCGGGGGTAGTCAGTAAGCGGAGGCACTGTTGCGGAGAATTTCAAAGCCATAATCACCGACTTGAACAGTCACCTCATGTCAGCAATTCTAAAGACTGTTGGTGAAAAATACTCCTCAGAACAGTCCTTTGTTGGTCTGCATCCTAAACAATTGCTACAATTACCGTTGAGGTTTTTAACAATAATTTTCATATTTTAAAAAGATCACAGAGAAAACTTGAAAGTATGGCCCGAGGACATACTTATACAAATAACCTTCCCTCCCTCCTCCCTCCCCCCGATCATTTGAGAATAATATGCTTGACCTACCACCAACCCCAAATTCCTTAGTATATATTCCCTACCAACAAGGACCTTCTCCATGATCATAATTCAGTCATCAAAGTCAGGGAGTCAACATCGATCCAATAGAGCCACCGATGCTCAGGCCCATGTAAGTCCCACTGATGGTCCTAATAATGTCCTTTCCATGAAAAGTCCTGAACCAAGTCCTGTCTCCTTGCTCTCCGTTTGTCTAGGACAGCCCTCAGCCTTTCCTTGGCGTTCAGGTCCTAGACACCTTTAAAGGAGACAGGCCAGCTGTTCCCCAGAAAGCCTCTCATTCGGTGCGTCTGATGTTCCCTCCTTAGATCCAGGTCCTGCATGTTTGGCAGAAATGTCAAAGAAGTGATGTTGTGTGTACTCTTTTCATTTGAATGTTGATGCATTTTTTAAATGTTTTTAAATGTTATTTTATTGTTTAAGGTATTACAAATGGTAGTACATATGTTAATATGTTAATGCGTTTTTAATTTTGTATAGATTCAGGAAAATCACGCTTAGTATAATAATCATCATTGCAGGATTATACTGGAAATGATTTTGTGGTAGAGAGGAGGGAATGTTACAAGAGGTCTGGCCTGGGTTTCAAATATGTTAAATATTATATAGATATTATTGTCACATGCCTGAGGTGAGGGGCAGATTGCTGGGCGTACACTGGGCTTCCCACCACAAGCAGTATAACAGCATCTTGCTGGCTTACTAATAAATAGGGACATGATTAGCAGAGTCGGGCTGAGGCTTTCGATACCTGGTAGTGTGGTCATTGTGGGGGTCAGCATCCTCCTCTACCTCTGACCACTGGAGGCTACAGTCCCTATGAAAAGAACCCACAGGCCAAAGTGGCTCAGGCCTGGTGGCAGGGGTGTGGGAAGCCAGGGCAGGTTTCTGGGTGTCTGGGCCTCTTCGGAGGGTGCTTTTGTTTTTGAAACCCATGTTAACTGACTTCATAGTGTTCCCCCACCCCACCCCATGTAGTGTATCATGCCATGGTCAATGGGATCAAAATAAAGCAGTGACAACAATATGTCTTCTTTTGTTTAAAATAGGTCTGCCATGCAGTGCCCAGAGAGGAGACACACATGGCCAGGAAACACGAGAACAAATGGTTAGCACCATTCATGATAAAATACATGCAAACTGAAGCAATACATTTTTTAAATCTAAAAGACCAATAAAAATGAAATATTCTTGTAATATAGGAAGGGTCTGAGGAAACGGACATTCAGTGGACTATTATTGGTGGGAACACAGTCGATACGCTGCTTTGAGGGCACAATATCTTTAAAAATGTCGATGATAGAATTGGTGTCCTGGCTAGTGTTGCTGAGGGTTAGAGCATCGACCCACACACCAGAGGATCTCAGGTTTGATTTCCGGTCAAGGGTACGTTCCTGGGTTGCAGGTTTGATTACCGGACCTCAGGGTGCATGTGGAAGGCAACCAAACCAATTGATGTGTCTCTCTAACCTCTCTCTCTCTCTCTCTCCTCCCTCCCTCCCTCCCTCCCTTTCACTCTCTCTAAAAATCAATGGAGAAAATATCCTCAGGTGAGAATTAACAACAACAACAAAAAATAAAAATAAATGGTAGGATTTGTAGCCTTAGGGAGTGACAACTAAACAGTACGGGATTTCTTTCTGGGGGTGATGAAAATGTTTCAGAATAGATTGTAATGACAGTTGCAGAACTCTATGGATACACTAAGAACCATTGAGTTGTACATTTTAAATGGGTAAATTATATATAGTACATGAATTATATCATACAGTTTTTTACAAAAAATGAAAATTTAAAAAATAACATGACAAAAAATGACTTAAAGGATAAATTTAGATTTTTTTAGAGAAGGAAAACTCATCTTATTATTTAAAACTCTACACAACAGGGGTAAAAATATATGATGGCAAAATAAAACAAAAATGAAAACCTTATCACTATGCTGTTTCACACACACACACACACACACACACACACACGGATATAGGCAGAATCTAATGGGACCAAAGATGGAATAAAACAGATAAAAAGATTATAAAATGAATAAAAATAAATCAGTTATATTGAAAAAAATAACATGAAGGTTTTAACACAAGTGCACACAAGAACATTTGGTCAAGAGTTACTACAATGTGATTTGCCTTAGGGAACTATTGGAAAGTTAGTTAAATAAATGATAATGAATCCAATATACAGGAGTGGGCAAAAGTAGGTTTATAGTTGTAATACAAATAAATAATAATACAAGAATAAACTCTGTGCTTCACATACTCACAACTGTAACCCCACTTCTGCCCACCCTATACATATAGAACAAATCCTATACATAATGGGCTATAGGCAACCAGTAAAAAAATAAGGTAAACATTTTTTTTTGTGATATAATGGAATGATTTCTGTAATACATTATTAAACAGAAAAGGCAAGGTACAGAAATAGTATGCTTCCATAGTTCTATTTGTAATGGAAATGTATTTATCTTTCTGTCTCTCCTCCCTCAGGAGCTTTTGTGCCTATGTTACAGGATTCATTGCCCAGTGGACACCTGCAAATATATATATATTTAACAACATTCTATTGTTGGTTTACATGCTTTACGAGTAAAAACCATTTTTCACATTACTACCATAATGAAGGAGAGACGGGGTTTGAAAAGATTATAGTATCTGTAGGTCAGAGATGCCCTGACTCTTCTCTATCTCTTGCAATTTTAGTTATGTCAGTGGCAGGATGATTCATGGGCCTGGCTCCCGATTTGGGGGCTGGGAGGCCATTGGTTTTCATCCTTGAGCTGCCCCTGAATGTGCTGCTGCCTTAAATAAATCAGGAGCAGTAGAGGCCTGTTTTGCTGCCTTTAAATTGGCAAAGTAATCCCCCTTTTTAGATATAGCCCCAATCTCCAAATTCCCAACTGCTATTATGTATGAGAGAGGTGATGTTGATTTCCACCTGATGACCCCATGCTAAGCCCCAGGCCTGCAGAAGATATTGGATAAGAAGAGCAGCTGGGGCCCTGACCGGTTTGGTTCAGTGAATAGAGTGTCGGCCTGCGGACTGAAAGGTCCCAGGTTCGATTCCAGTCAAGGGCATATACCTTGGTTGCGGGCACATCCCCAGTAGGAGGTGTGCAGGAGGAGGCTGATCGATGTTTCTCTCTCATCCTCTCATCGATGTTTCTAACTCTCTATCCCTCTCCCTTCCTCTCTGTAAAAGATCAATAAAATATATTTAAAAAAAAGAAGAGCAGCTGGGGACCCAAGGGGAAGAGCTCTAATAACAGAGTCCCTAAAGAAATAAATATCCTCTTGCCTCTGGTAAATCTTCAAAGATGTATCTAGTCAGGCATTTTGCAGTCAGAGATTAACGGAGGCTAATTTAGTGATATTAGACAACATCTGGAGTCTTCCTTTCTTCATGTGAAAACAGTTGGTACTTTGCCATAGAGGCCAACACCCCAGTAATAAATCCCTAGAACCCAAGTTGCTAAGAAAATAATTTCTAAAATAATGGGATTGTGATTGGCCAAGAGAATATATCACTCCTAATTCGTGAGCATGAGTTTAAAAAACAAAAGCAGAATTAGAATCTGTTGTATAGTTTAAATATTTGAGCATATATATATGTGTGTGTGTGTGTGTGTGTGTGTGTGTGCATGAATATTCACAGTGTGTGTGTGTGATGTTAAAATACCTAAAATATTATTACAGTTATATTTAGAACATCCTTAGACATATCTACCTCAAAGACACCAACCTGCCAGCCTATGAGTGCAGAGCATGACGAGACAACGGCCCTCGGGACCACGGCACACGTGCCATGGAGCCGTTTGCAACACAGGCTTAATTTCAACCACAGTTCACAAGTCAAGTGAGAGGGGAAAAACTCAGTGAGCAAGATCAAGTTACTTGAAGTAGACGCTCCAAATGTCTGATGAATAACTACAAGTTTTTATTGGTTTACCAATGAGGTAGCAAGTTTGGTGGTTAACAGCACTAGACTTAAACTGGAGAGAAGGATCTGGCCCTACAGATCATGATAAAAAAAAATGATATTATGTTGCCTCTTATGTCCCAGAGTATGCTTTAGATATATCAATTGTACAATAAATCATTGAATATGATGACACAATACTGTTCCACTAAGTGGAAATATTATGATGTCACTTTTAAGAGCTGAATGTCCCCCCCACCCCCACCCCGCACCCCTTCCAGGACCTCAAAACATGGCCTTTGGAGAGGATTTTTACAGATTTTAATTAAGTTAAAATGAGGTCATGAGAGTAGATCCTAATCCAGTATGACTGGCATCCTAATAAGAAATTAGGAATTAGGACACAGATCCCTAGAGACAGAAGAGGATGTGAGGACACAGGGGGAAGGTGCCATCTGTAAGCCATGGAGAGGCCTCAGAAGAAGCCAGCCCTGCCAGCAATTTGATCTCAGATTGCTAGCCTCGGCCATTGTGAGAAAATAAGTTTGTGTTATTTGAGTCCCCCAGCCTGGGGTCTAGTCGCTGTTGTTACATATTGCTGGCAGGAGATTTCACAGTTAGGTAAATGATTAAGTTGTTTCTTTAGGAGATGGAAATAAATAAAAGGACAGAATTCAAGGAAAAAATTTTACCTTAAAAATTACCCATTATTTCACTGAACCAAGAAAAATGGAATTTCCAAGTGCAAAATCCTTCTTAGCTATTGAAGTCCTGCGACTTCTTTATACTCTGTTGGGCATTTCCCATGTCTTCCCACCTAACATTCTGGTGGCTACCTTACACTCTCATGTTGAGGTAGTATAAATTATATGCCCTTTTGCTGGACACTAGTTTGTCCAGCAAACTAATGTCCAGCAATATATATATTGATTAGGCTAAATTCATAGGGGTTAAAGATTATTAGCATCTTTATGCTGTGGTTTTATTGTCTCTCTTTTCCTGCTTTTTGATGGCAGTGATCCTGTAACAAATGGGCACCGACCAGGAGGAGCTATGATGCCTGAAAAATGCCCTCTAGTGACGCTGCCTTTGTCCAGACTTGTCAGATCTCAGCGACAGGCAGGCTCATGGAACACGCTACCTGGGATCCGGGCCACACTGCTCTCTGCAGCCCGACCCTCTTTTTCTTTCCTTAGGACCCTTTTTGGGAAGATGTCATGAAGGAGGGGCTTAAAATGGACTATGAAAGGATCATGGACCAAGAGTAGAAGTGGGAGTGAAAGAGTCACTCTGCGGGGCCCTGGGGGAGCTTGTGCCGTGGAGACAGCAGCTCCCGTTTGTGGTGCTTCCTGGGACAGCTCGCCCCGCCTAGACAGGTAGTTACCCACTATCACCCGCCCACCAGGTGTCCATGGGTAGCCTAACCTCCATGTGCAAGGAGCAGGTAACAAACTGACCCGAGGCCACGAGGAGTGGGCCAGGCCCTAAAGAGCAGGTGCTGGCGCCCGGCCCAGGCTTCTCTCGTCTCCACCCAACGGCGGTGGGAGCAGCCACAGTGCACCGGGCTCTGCCAGCCCAGCGAGGAGGCAAGGCGTTGGCATATCGCCCTTTGGGCACGCGCTGTTTTGAACCAAATCTCCTCACCTGTCTCCCTCGCCAGTGGGCGGGGACTGTGCCATAATCAATTTTGTACTTGTGGCCAGATAGGCAGGCCGAGTCAACAGAGTAATTGAATGTACCGAGCCCCCGCTATGCGCCCAGACACACTGTCATGGAGGCAAACAAATGAGAAAAGTGTTCACATGCACAATTGTAGATTAAAAGCCTCTTGAGCTAACAGCAGTGAAGAAAGTCAAACAAGGGTAAAGCTGGGAAGCCTGGGCAGAGGGAAGGTTAGCTGCTGGGTAGACAGGAAGGCCACGCTGAGGTGACACTGTCCAGATAGATATGAATGACAGAGAGACGCATGTGCAGAGATGGAGGGAGGGAGTTCTGGGTGGAAGGAACTGTCAGTGCAGAATCCTGAGGCGGGGACAATTTCAGCATACCAGGAACCGAAAGACAACCCCCTGGAGCGTCCCTGACAGGCCAAGTTCAAGAGACAGGCAGGGCCAGGTCCCGCAGGGCCTGTGGTCCCAGGAAAGGAGCCAGGGTTACACTCTGGTGACAGTGGGAAGCCCCAGACAGTGTTCAACAGGGCTAACGAGGGCTTTCCCAGGACCCCTCTGCTGCAGCGGGAGCACAGAGGCAGGAGGCGAGGAAAGCCCGAGGCGATGCTTCTGGAGTCGGGCAGGTCTGATGGTGACTGGGAGGGCAGCTCCTGCCGGGGGAGGGCGGATTCACTGCGAGGTATCTGGAGGCAAAGCCACCTTGATTTGCTCCTGGGTCAGATGAGGGAGGCAAAGGAAAGACCGGAATTAAGGAGGCCTCAGGTTCTCAGAGCAACTGGGGGTGGGGTGCCATTTAGGGAGATGGGACATCGGAGGGGGAGTCCAACTGGGGAGAAAACTCACAATAGACAGCGTGCGAGTCTGCTGCACTAACAGAGGAATTCATGTACCTCTACGGGCCCACGGCCCATGGACACTCCTCTGGTCCACGGTACCCAGGGAGGGCCTTTCTAGATGTTGTCAATTAGTATGAAAAATGGGAAATTCAGGACTACTGCTTTTTGACACTTTAATGATTAATGATGTGATTGCATTTCACAGGGTTGCTGTGGGCAATTTTATAAAAGTGTCAAAGTCTTAAAAGCATGAGACCTCAGAACAGACTGGCTGTTACACTGCACACAGTGAAGTGGGGGCAGACTGACAGATGTGTTTTGCTCGTTTGGGTGTGTAAATGGCTTGTGCAAGGACACGAGATGCGGCTTCAGTAAGACAAGAAGAGCCTTTCCTAGCTGCTAGAGGTTGTGAATGCTGCGTAACAAAACAGAAAGGTTTCTTATCACTGTCACATTTTAAAGTACACTAATACAGGGTGTCCCAAAAAAATGTATACACACTTAACAGTTGATAGCTCAATTGCTGTTTCTTTCTTTTCAGATTTAATCCATTGGAGTTAATAGTTACTCAAAGTGTGTACACATTTTTTGGGAAACCCTGTATTTTACTTACCTGTGTCTAACTTTGGAAACAGGGCTCCCAAACCGGATGACTGTATATATAAGAGGCTTCAAGGTCCCCAAATACATGTCACAACGTGCAGCACTGAAGGCCCAACCCCAACAACTGAACCTTTCACGTAAGGGTGATGTTAAGTAACGCTCGGTACACTGAATCCTGAATGTCAGCGTTTCTAGATAATGGAGGTTAGAAGGGGGAGGAGTGAAAGCCCAGGAAGGGGAGTGGTCAGGTGACACCTGGAAAGGAGGGGAAACAAAGGCAGAACCGGCAAGGCGAGGGAGGCACTTGCAGCAGACGCACCAGGCCCGGCCTCTGTTCTAGGTTCATCCCACGCTGTGGGCATTTCTCACCTCTGAACGGAGGAGGTTGGGCACTTCTATGGGCTGAAATGGGTTCCCCTAAATTCACGTTGCATCCCTAACCCCCAGCACCTCAGAATGTAACCATATTTTGAGATGAGATCTTTGAAGAGGTGATTAAGTTAAAATGAGGCCTTTAAGGTGACTGTAATCAAGAGCCAGCAGGGATGTGTGTGCTCAGAGGCCATGGAGGACACAGGGAGCAGACAGGCATCTGCAATCCACGGAGAGAGGCCTCGGCAGAAACCGTTCTGCCGGCAGCCTGATCTGGACTTCGATCGGATACCCAGGACTGTGAGGACAAGCTCCCGCAGACTGGTGCAGGCGCTCTGAGTGCAGGCTGCCTCTGTTCCATGTTCCAGAATTCTGTGGATGTGTAACAGCAACCTACTTAGGTCACAAAAAAGAGTTCTCTTATGTCCATGGTACTCTCTTAAAGAAGACAGGGGAGGGCATCTCGTTTTTATTATGATTTCTTCCCAAAGTGGACCCCTAAAGAGATAAGCTTCATCTACAGAGAAAATGTGTTTTCTGTAAAATCACGCATTCCCCAGTGCTGTGAGACATGAATAGTAACATAGTGCTTGACATTTGTATGTGTTTAGTTTAGAATGTTCTTCAATACACAATACTGCCCTACTTAATCTTCCCAGAAAATTTCAAGCTGCTTAAAGCAGGCATCTTTTTTTTTGTTTTTCTTTAATCCTCACCAGAGGATATTTTCTCATTGATTTTTAGAGAGAGTGGAAGAGAGAGGGAAAGACAGAGAGAACTATCGATGTGAAAGAAACACATCGATTGGTTGCTTCCTGCAAGAACCCTAACCAGGGCCCTGGCCAGGGAGAAGCCTGCAACCAAGGTACGTGCCCTTGACCAGAATCGAACCTGGGACCCTTGGTCCCGCAGGCTGACGCTCTATCCATTGTGCCAAACCGGCGAGGGCTAAAGCAGGCATCTTTGCTCTGATTTTATAGAGTAGGCAACAGAAGCTCAGAGGGGTTAGAATCTTGTCTGAGGTGACACAGCTGGAAAGTGAGAGCCAGGACTCCAGCCAGGTGTTCTGAAACCCTGGTGTTCTGAAACTCGGGAGAGCCCCTTTGAATGACATGACTCTATTCTGCTTTATGTTTTGGAAGAAGCAAAAAAAAAAAAAAAAAAAGACAGAAAGAAAGAAAGAAAAAGAAAAACAGTTACTAAGATCCCAATTAGTGAAAGGTTCCATTTCATAATAAATAAATACTTTGTACCATTTTTTATGTGTTCTTTAAGACAAAGGATGAGTATTTCAACAAATGGCTAACGACTGACCCCATGTGTGAATATAATTGTAATGCTTCTTGGTCTGGGAGAGGAAAAATACGTGGATGATTTATGGGGACAAAGGAGGGAAGAGGAAATGGACTTAAGAGGTTGGTTATAATAAGTTTTGAAGAGAATAGAAAATGCTGTCTACATGAGAACTAATAACTGCTGCCCATAAATAGGAAATAGCTTTCTGGGGAAATGGCTTTGCATGAGCTTGTTTCCTCCTTTCCTCCACATTAATGTGGGCTTGCAGAGTTCTAAAAGCATCCCCAGGCACCGGCTCACCCGCCACGCTGCCCGGGGGCAGCCTGAAGGCCAGGTAATGGCTCCGTGTTGACGCCCTGAGTATTTATTGCTCTGAAATTTTTTGTCTTGTAAAAATGGCATTAAAAAGGTGACCCTATTTGTTACGTTAATTGTACCGGTGACATCATCCACATGTCAAACATTCCTTTTCGAAGGAGCTTTTAATAACTTCCTTTAAAACATTTAAATAGAAATGTAAGTGGAGCTCCTGGACCCTTTTCACGGTGGAAGTGACACTACAGAGGTCTAAAAACTGGACTCCCATGACCTTGTTACTTAACAGGCTTCCCAGCGGGGCCCATCCCACAGCACGCTGTAACTTAACCCTCCATCCCATAGTGTGCTATTTGGATATGGAGACCAAGGGGCCGCTAAATTTTAAGGCATTTGTTGGTCATAGCCTTAAATGTTGTAATTCCTTCTTTAACAATGTCGAAATCATGGCCCAAGAATTCTGTGCTCTCCCTGATACCATTGTAATTAACCTAGTTATT
>NW_005875661.1:0-11587 GCF_000147115.1 Myotis lucifugus | reverse complement strand
TCTACTTCTTCGTTGTTGGACCCATTGTGTTGGGTCAGAACCTTTCTATTACTCTCTAGAACTTTTCTGATCTTTTAAACTTTCAATCCTCCTTGCACTCTTTCTAAACAGATAACCTTTTTTTCCTACTTGATTGAGCTTGCTCACATCTAAAGAGAGCTCATTGTCTCATGGTTTTGTGTTCCCCCCACTCCTCTTTATTTATTTTTTAAAATATATTTTATTGATTTTTTACAGAGAGGAAGGGAGAGGGATAGAGAGTTAGAAACATCGATGAGAGAGAAACGTCGATCAGCTGCCTCCTGCACACCCCCTACTGGGGATGTGCCCGCAACCAAGGTACGTGCCCTTGACCCGAATCGAACCTGGGGACCCTTGAGTCCACAGGCCGGCGCTCTATCCACTGAGCCAAACCAGTCAGGGCCCCCCACTCCTCTTTAATGTCTCTTTTCTCAGCAGAAGAGGTACCCATTCCTTCTCCTTCATTTGTAGAGATGAATCTAGATCACTGGTTTCCAGAGGACCTTTTTGATTGTGACTATTGGATGAGGAGGGATGCTGGCATCTAGTGGGGTGAAAGCCAGGAATTCTGCTAAACATCCAACATTGTACGGGGATAACCCCTAACACAGACTTACCTGGCCCAAAATGTCAGTAACGCTGAGCTTGAGAAATCCCGACCTAGATGATGTCTCTCCCTACTGTCCCAAATCATCTCACGTCTCCTTTATCCTAGCCCAGTGGTCGGCAAACTCATTAGTCAACAGAGCCAAATATCAACAGTACAACGATTGAAATTTCTTTTGAGAGCCAAATTTTTTAAACTTAAACTATATAGGTAGGTACATTGTTATTAACCTACCTATATAGTTTAAGTACTGTTGATATTTGGCGCCTCCCCCACACTGCGTATCCTGCAGCCCCCCTGCGCTGCGTCTCCTGTCGCCCGTCGCCCGACTGACACCCCCCACTTCTTCTAACGCCATTTCTTCAAAATAGACTCGAAAACCGACTTCTGTGCATGGGCCACAAAGTTTCAATCGCACTGTACGTGGTATTTGGTGGAAGAGCCACACTCAAGGGGCCAAAGAGCCGCATGTGGCTCGCGGGCCGCGGTTTGCCGACCACGGTCCTAGCCTAATCCCTTTACTGTTATCTTCCATTCGACTCAGAATATGGTCCACGGACCAGCAGCATTTGTATCACCTGTGGGTCTGTTAGAAATGCAGCAATGTGGATGTGCTGGAGCCAGCTTTTATTGGTCTCCACCTGACTGTGTACATCTCTTCCCAAGCTGCTTGGTGACCTCCTGTTGGTAGCTTGAAATTGCCACAGTGGGAGTATTGTTACCAAGGAGATGCACAAGCTCTTCGAATCATCACACCACTGTTTGGGCATCCACCCTAGACCTAGTGAATCAGAAACTACCTTTTGACAAGATTCCTGGGTGATAAACTTTGGGAAGCTCGGTCCTACACAGAATTCCCATGGTCCATTCAGTTATGAACACATATCCCCAATCCTCAATTAAAATAAGAACAACAAAATTCTCTTCTGCCCTGTCCAGCTATTGCCTTGCCTACCTCCTTTTTTTTTTTCCTTTTGTTTACTTTTTGAACAGGTTTTAAATCTCCCTGTTTTTTTTTTTTAAAGTGTTTTTCCAATTACAGTGTAATTCCAATTCACTGTAGAAAAATAGGAAAACACAGACCCAACAAGATTAGCTCTTGGCTGATAAGAGGCACAGCCCTGAGGCTGAGGCACATTGGGTACCAGATTCCACAGTGAGGTAGTAGCAACAGGTTGTGCAGGAGCCCAATTAGGACTTGGCTGTGGGGACCAGTCTAGGCTCCAGCAAGAAGAGGGTGATTGCCCACAGGCCTGCAGCGAGGCCCGCAGCAGAAGGGTTAGATTGTAGGGCAATGAGTAGTTTTATGTTATCAGCAGGCCCCAGGCTGCCCAACCAGAGCCTTGCCAGTAGTAGGCTTTTAGTATTTGTCATTAGCAAATGAAACAGACCTGTCGGAAGTAACCACTCACTGACCACCTTCTGGTCAAATCAGTGGTCTTTCAGTAGTAATTCCTATTACCATTTTCCCTTTAGTTATTTATTCACGTACCCCTCATTCTCATGCTTTCATTTGCAATGATTCCTTATTGTCACTTGTTTGTTGATACTTACTTTGGCATTTGATTTTAGGCTGCCTTACTTCCTAAGCGCTCTTCCTTTGGCCCTGTATGTTGCTCTTTCATCTTCTCTGCTATGGGCTAACCTGTTTGCTTTCTTGGCTGTACTGTCCTTTTATTAGCTGCTTCCCTGTCTGCATTTGTACTCTTCTACCCCTCTTTTTGGAAGTGCTTGTTGAACATTTAAGCTTGTACGTCAGCTTTCTTGGCGATAAGTATTTGCTGCATAGCTACTTTCCCACACTTATTGTAATAGGCAAGGGGATATACTTGTAGTAATAGCATCGGCCATTTGCCAGTTACTGCCTTAAGCACTTTCTGTACATTTCTAATATTTACAAAAACCCTGCAAGGTATGAATTATTGTATCTTATTACTGATGAGGAAACTCAAACTCAGATATTAATATAGCTAATGAGGGCCTAATATGAGATTTTAAACTGAAGTCCGGTTGCCTCCATATCGCAGATAAAAAATGTGGCTTACTCTTACTCAAGATTCAATTCTAAGTAGCAGAGCTGGGACTTAAAGCCACTGACTTCCCCCACTGCCATTAGTGCCTTTCTAAAGCCAAGCTTTTGACTACCACTTGACAATGTGTGAAGCACTTCAACATATGTTGTCATTGAACCTATATAGCCACCCCATGAAGTAAAAGTTAGTGTGACTGGGAAGTAGAGCTTGCAAAGTGACACAGCTAATACTTAAAACCAAAACCCATAGCACAGGCAATTTTCTCCTAGGATATCAGTATTTTCCCTCCAATCTTTGGATGAGTTTCATTGGATGGGCAGGTCACAAAATTTTATATTTATGTATCATTTTAAATTTTATTAACAATTCCTGTATGTGTTATTTAATTTGATAGTCACACCGGGTCTGTTAAAGCTGATGCTATACTTTATTTTACAGATGTGGAAATTGATGCTTAGAAAAATTGAGAGTTGCTCTGAGGCTAGTGTGTGCTGGAATCTGGAATACATATGCTATTTCTAAATAAAAGGGGAGGTCAGAGTACTGGACATACAAAGCCGTATCAAAGATCTGTGTGAATAGGTGCTGGCAACATGCTACGTGATGGCTGGTAGTCAGTTTAAACTTGAGATGTCCTAAACAAATATTTTCTTTTTTCAACATTACTGCCCAAGTTAGTACTTTCCTGGTGTTCTTTTTCTGTGTGTGTGTGTGTGTGTGTGTGTGTGTGTGCAGCATGTGCATGTACGAGCAAACACAAATCTCTTGATTTTTATTCAGTTTAGGTGAAACACATATAAAATTAACTGAAATGTATAACTCAGTGACATTTAGTATATTCACAATATTGTGCAGCACCACTTCTATTTAGTTCCAACACATTTTCATCACCCCAAAAGAAAACTCATATCACTAAGCAGTCACTCCCCATTCCCCAGCCCTTGGCAATGCCAGTCTGCTTTCTGTTTGTGCTTTACCTGCTCTGGGTATTTCATATAAATGCGATCATACAATATGTGACCTTTTGTGTCTGGCTGTTTTTACTTAGTATAATGTTTTCGAGATTCATCTAAGTTATAGCATCTATCAGTACTTCATTTCTTTTAATGACTGAGTAATATTCTACTCTGTGTACTCCGTTTTATCCAGTTTTCCATTGGTGGACATTTGAGTTATTTCCAGCCTTTTGGCTGTTGTGAATAGTGCTGCTGTGAACATTCATGTACAAGTGTTTGAGTATCTGTTTCCAATTCTTTTGGGTATATGCCTAGACATAAAGTTGCTGGGTTATTTAGTAACTTTATGTTTAACTTTTTGCCCCAGGAACTGCCAAACTATTTTCCACAGCAGCTGCACCATTTTATATTCCCACCAGAATACACAGGGTTCCAGTTTCTCCACATCCTCACCCAACACTTACTTTCCATTTTTGTTCTTTGTTTGTTTGTCTTATCATGGCCATTCTCCTGTGTGTGAAGTGGTATCTCGTTGTTTTTTTAATCCTCACAATATATTTTTCCATTGACCTTTAGAGAGAGAGTGGAAGGGAGAGAGGTGGAGGGAGGGAAGAAGAGAGAGAGAGAGAGAGAGAGAGAGAGAGAGAGAGAGAGAGAGAAACATTGATGTGAGAGAAACACATAGACTGGTTGCCTCCCCCATATGCCCTGACAGACTGGACTGGGCTGGGGATTGAACCTACAACTGAGGTACCTGCATTTGACTGGGAATTGAAACTGCAACCCTTCTGTCTGTGGGCCTATGCTCTAATCCAGCGGTTCTCACCTGGGGGTCGAACGACCCTTTCACAGGGGTCGCCTAAGACCATCGGAAAACACATACATAATTACATATTGTTTTTGTGGTTAATCACTGTGCTTTAATTATGTTCAATTTGTAACAATAAAAATACATCCTGCATATCAGATATTTACATTACGATTCATAACAGTAGCAAAATTACAGTTATGAAGTAGCAATGAAAATAATTTTATGGTTGGGGGTCACCACAACATGAGGAACTGTATTAAAGGGTCGCGGCATTAGGAAGGTTGAGAACCACTGCTCTAATCACTGAGTCCGACTGGCCAGGGCTCATTGTAGTTTTGATTTGCATTTTCCTAATGGCTAGTAATGTTGTTAAGTATCTTTTCATATGGTTATTGGCCATTTGTATATCTTCTTTGGAAAAATGTCTATTCAAATCCTATGCCTTTTTTTTTTTTCTGGCACACACGAACTTACTGAATTATGATTTAAAACCATTGTCAGTACTGCCAGTCTGTTGCTTCTTTCTGTGCCACCACCATGCCCCATCACTGTGCTCCAGGAGGGAGTCTCAAGCAGATAATGGACCAGATGCCACCTCCATTCCCAGTGCCACCATTGGAAGCCCAGGTTTCTGAACAAGTTTTATTACACACATAGGGGATGGGATTCAGACCTTCTTAGCTGCTGCATTCCTCATGGACGAAAGGACATTCTTCAGTTCCTCTCTCTTCCTCTTGGTGTGAATATGTGTCTGCGTACTTTTATTTTGTTGTTGTTGTTGTTGTTAATCCTCACTGGAGGATATTTTTCCAATGATTTTTAGAGAGAGTAGAAGAGAGGGAGTGAAGTGGGAGAGAGTGACAGAGAAAGAAACATTGATGTGAGAGAGTCACATTGATTGGTTGCCTTCTGTATGCGCCCCGCTGAACAACACTGGCCAGGCCATGCTCTTTTCTTGATGAACTTTGGGGCGCGCTTGTATCTCCGTGGCACGCTGCTCATAGGGGGCAAAGCCACACACCTCTTGGATCATGTTCCACATGAACTTGGTGTGCTTGGCGAGGCACCTGCAGTGGTGGCCGTGCCTCAGCTTGCTCATGTTCTTGTTCACCTGTGGCCCTTGTTGAGGACAACAGCCCTGGGGTAGTAGGGCAGAGCCATGGCTGCTGCTTCTCAGTGGCTGCTGTGGCAGAAGAGCAGTCCTTTGCCCATTTTTGAATTGGGTTTGTTTGTTCTTGGTTGTTTGAATTATAAGAGTTTTTAAATATATTCTGTGTACTAGACCCTTATCAGATTTATGATGTGAAAATATTTTCTCCCATCCTGTAGGTTGCCATTTCACTTTCTTAGTAATATCCTTTAAGGCACAAGTTTTTAATTTTGATGAAGTCCTGCTTACCTGTTTTTTTCTTATGTAGCTCAAACTTTTGGTACCATATCTAAGAATCTATTGCCAAATCCAAGATCATGAATATAGACCTTTATGTTTTCTTCTAAGAGTTTTATAGGATTACCTATTATATTTAGGTTGTTGATCCATTTTAAATTAGTTTTTGTGTAAGTTAGGGGGTCTAATTTCATTCTTTTGCATGTGGATGTTTACTTGTCCTAAGTAAGTAAACCATTTTTGAAGGGACTATTTTTCCCAATTAAATGGTCTTGGGACCCTTGTCAAAAATCAGTTGACCAGATGTATGGGGTTTGTTGGAACTCTTAATTGAATTCAGTGGTCTGTATGTCTTTCTTTATGCCAGTACTACACTGTCATGATGATTGTAGCTTTGTAGTAATATTGGAAATCAAGAAATGTAAGACCTCAACTTTATTCTTTTTTCAATACTGTTTTTACTATACAGAGTCCATTGAAATTTCATATGAATTTGAGGATCAGCTTTGCCATTTCTGAAGAAAAGGCGGTTGGAAATTTTGATAAGAATTGCATTGAATTTGTAGATCACTTTGGGTAGTATTGCTGTCTTAGCAATATTAGTCTTTGTGATGATTACTTGGATGTGTCAACTTAACTGAGCTGTGAGGTGCCCAGACATTTGGTCAAACATTATTTTGTATGTAAGGGTGCTTCTGGATGAGATTAACATTTGAATCAGTTGCCCTCCCAAATGTCTATGGGCCTCATCAATCACTTGAAGACCTGAATAACAAAAAGACTGATTAAGAGGAACTTCACTTGACTACTGAGCTAGGACATCAGTTTTCTTCTGCTTTCACACTGGAACTTATACCATCAGTTTCCCTGGTTCTCAGGCTCTCTAACTTGGAAATGACACCACTCACTCTCCCTCCAAGGTCTCCAGCTTGCTAACTGCAGATCTTGGGACTTCTCAGCCTCCATAATTGCAAAAGCCAATTCCTTACACTACATTAATTTACCCCCACACACAGGAAACTGGGAATCCAGGGTTCCTTTACACACACACACACACACACACACACACACACACACACATCACACATCCCGTATTGGTTCTGTTTCTCTGGAGAAATCTGACTAATCAGTCTTCCAATCCAGGAACCTGGATATCTGTCCATTTATTTAGGTTTCCTTTAACTTCTGTCTCAATGTTTTGTACTTTTCAATGTATAAGTATTTTACTTCCTTGGTTAAATTTATTCCTAGGTATTATATTCTTTTGGATAGTTGTAAATGGAATTGTTAATTTTCTTTTCAGATTGTTCATTACTGCTTTATAAAAACACAACATTTTCACATGTTGATCTTGTTTCCTGCAAAATTACTGAATTTGTTTATTAGCTCTAGTAACTTTTTTTGTGGGTTCTTTTGGATTTTATATATTATGTCATCTGTGAATAGAGATAGTTTTACGGTTTCCTTTTCAATTTGATGCCTTTTATTTTTCTTGCCTCATTGCTCTGGCTACAACTTCCAGCACTGTGTTGAAATAGCATTGGTGAAAGTGGGCATACTTGTCTTGTTCCTGATTTCAATGGGAAAACGTTCAGTCTTTCACAATGGATGCATGTCAGCTGAGAGTTATTTCTGTTTGTGACTTGTAAAGGCCCTTTATCATGTTGATGAAATTCCATTCTATTCCTAGTTTCCTGTTGGCTTTTGTCAAATGCTTTTTCTGCATCGTTCAAGATGATCTTGTGTTTTCCCCTCCTTCATTCTGTTAGTGTGGTATAGTACATTGGCTGGTTTTCTTACTGCTTTTATTTTATCCTGACGTTTAATGCCCTTTCTAATCTAATCCCTCATCACTTCTCTGGTCCCTATTATTTATCAAAAGTAGAAATAACACACTGAGGCCCACCTAATAATAACTTAAAATTTTACTGTCGTTGGGTTTCTAAAACTCTAAGCATGTAAACTTGATTTCTTAAATCTTTCCTCATACTTTTCTAGTTTCTCAATTAACCTTAGCAATATATTGCAAAAAATGGCATTTTCTTTAATCTTTGAAGATCCATTTCAAATGACCTTCCCAACCTAATTTGTATTTGGTTTGGTCATGTAGTCAAAGAAATGAAAAAATGTTGTCTTAATGTCTTCTAAAGTAAGAAAAAGGCAAGATGCAGGACATGATGGATAGTGTGAAGATATATTCATGTGCATAGACCAGTGATGGCGAACCTTTTGAGCTCGGCGTGTCAAAATTTTGAAAAACCCTAAACTCTGGTGCCGTGTCACATATAGAAATATTCATATTTTTTTTTTGATATTTGCAACCATAGTAAAAAAAAGATTTTTATTTTTGATATTTATTTTATATATTTAAATGCCATTTAACAAAGAAAAATAAACCAAAAAATATGTATAAAATAAACAAAAGCAGAAAAACAATGTACATTTAGGAAAAAATAATAATAAAAACAATGATAATCAAATGGTACGAAAACTAGAAATTAGTGACTTTTTTGGTGCTGAAGTTTGTCTGCTAATTCTTCGATTGCAGGTTCATACTTGGTGCACTTCAAGGCCAAGCAAGCGCCACTAACTTCATCTGTTAGCCGGTTTCTTTTGTTCGTTTTAATATTATTTAATGCTGAGAACAAAGTCTCACAAAAATATGTTGATGAAAAAATTGTTAGCAAAGCCACTGCTAGATTTTTAAAAAAATATATATTTTATTGATTTTTTACAGAGAGGAAAGGAGAGGGATAGAGAGTTAGAAACATCGATGAGAGAGAAACATCAATCAGCTGCCTCCTGCACACCCCCCACTGGGGATGTGCCCGCAACCAAGGTACATGCCCTTGACCGGAATCGAACCTGGGACCTTTCAATCCGCAGGCCGATGCTCTATCCACTGAGCCAAACCGGTTACGGCTATCGCTAGATTTTTTATGTCGCTAAAATGTCAGGTACTCTGTTCCAAGCACTCAAAATTTCTTGTTCGTAGTTGCACTCTTCATTATTCAAACGATTTCGTTCCAGATTTTCAAGTTTCGACCTTAAGTCGACAAACACATGAGTCCAAATGCTACCTTGAAAATCTGCAAGTTGCATCTCTAAATCATCAATTTGCATCCATTGGAAATCCTTTAATTCCTAAGTACTGTATCCATCTACATCCGGATACTTAATTATTTTAATGGTCTGTTCTAGGCTTCTAAATTGGTTGAATCTTTCGTTGAACTGTTGAAATAACGAGTTTACTATATTCTGGTACATAAATATGGACTCCATTACACTCGTTGTAGTGGCCTTCTTAAAATACTTTTTTATCCGAGGAAAATACTTATAAGTTTTAGTTTCAATATCTCGCTTGAAAATTTTAAGTTTACTTTCAAAAGATTTGATGTATCCAAACATAACGTCAATACTTTTGCCAAAACCTTGTAATTTTAAGTTCAGTTCATTCATATGAACAGAGACATCTGTAAAAAACATCAAATTGCTGATCCACTTATGATCATTGATCTGAGGAAAGTTTGCCAGATCCTTATTCTCAATAAATACCTTAATTTCTTCAAAGCACTCCATAAGTCGCTCAAGTACTTTACCTTGACTCAGCCATCTCACATTATTGAACATCAGTAGTCCACTGTATGTTGAATCAACTTCTTGTAAAAGTGCAGAAAATTTTCACTTATGAAGGGATCGAGAAGCTATAAAATTCACAATTTTTGTTACAACTGACATTAAATCATTCAATTCTGAGAATCCCGATTTGGCACACAACACCTCCTGATGGATAATGCAATGGAAAGGTACAAGTGGATGTCTACTGGCTTCCATAAACAATTTCAGGAATCCCACATTTTTCCCCACCATATTTGGTGCCCCATCTGTCGTGACTGACACAATTTTAGAGATATCAATGTTTAGGTCACTGAATGTTTTTATAACAACTTTACATATTTCGTTTCATTATGTACTTATTGGCACTGATTCTAACTTTATCAACTCTTCTCTCATTGTGAGACCATCAGAATATCTAGCAATAATGGCCAACCGAGCATTTGATGTGACATCAGTAGTTTCATCAAGAGAAATCGAAAAATATTTACTATTTAAGTCTTTTTTTTAATTGATGTTGTACGTTTTTGTAAAGATCTATTATTCTGTCTTTGATAGTATTTCTTCTGAGTGGTAACTCAGAAATTCTTTTAATAATATCATCTTTATTTTTCATATCGTGAAATAGAGCTGGTGCACATCTTAGAAATGTCTCCTTAATAAATTCTCCGTCACTGAGGGCTTTTCCATGCTGAGCTATGGAGTGAGCAATACAGTAACTTGCTGATGTTAAATTTGTAGAGCATCTTACAAATTTAATGATGGAATTTGATTGACTTTTACAGAGGTGTAGCTGCCTAGAAATGTATTCCTTCCTTTCATCGATACTTTTTTTCAAGAGCTGACAATGATTAGTTTCAAAATGTCTCTACATTCCATGTTCTGCTTACTACCGTTTCATTATACAGTATGCACAATGATCTGTTGTTTCTGTCGACAATCCCGTACATCTCGGTCCATATGTCTTGAAAGGGTCGGCTACTGCTACTTCCACTTCTTTTATCATTCAATCTTGCTTTTTTATTTTTTTGATTCTCCATCACAAGGCTGCAAAAATAAATAAATATAAATCACGGCGTTATTTATAAAAGGTTGGTAGGTTTCTTACCTATTAACTTTTTGCAGTGTTGTTGCACTGACTCCTGGTATAAAACAATTCAAAGATAGTATGTATAACCAACAAGTATATGGTGCTGTAATCAATTATCCGACACGCAGAATGTCTCGTCGAGCGCTATTGCACTGTATATCTTTTTCTTCTAACCCTCCCACTCCTATCTCCTAACGAACATGGCGATCAAGTGTGTCCGTTTGCCGAATGCACCCGAACGCACAGGAAGCTTACCAGAGGCACATGTTGACAATAACGAGGCCGTTTCCAGAATTGGACATTTTGTCACTCGAGTAAAAATAAAATGTCATGAGTAAAGATTAATCTCTTTATAGTGCAATTCTTAACCTTTTTATATTAATGCCAATATTGGAACAATGTATCTTGGATGTTTTCACTATGTATCTTTGCTACACTATGTATCTTTGCTACGCAACACCGATGTACATGTTTACATCCGGTTTTAGAATTGCATTATTGATCATGAGTAACGTGAGTAATAATGTTACTCGAGTGATGCCCAACTCTGGCCGTTGCGAGAGACAAATATTTGAATTATGCAATTTTTTGTCTCTGTCGATGCGTGTCACCCAAAATGAGTTTGCGTGTCACCTCTGACACACGTGTCATAGGTTCGCCATCACTGGCATAGACCATTTCTGGAAAGATATATCAGAAATTATTAGTAACTAGAGGCCCGGTGCACAAAAATTTGTGCACTGGGGTGGGGGGGGGGTGGGGGTCCCCAGCCCGGCCTGTGCCCTCTCGCAGTCTGGGACCCCTCGGGATATAACAACCTGCTGGCTTAGGCCTGCTCCCGGGTGGCAGAGGGCACGCCCAATCCCTAGGTGCAGCCCCTGGTCAGGCTCAGAGCAGGGCCGATTGGGGAGTTGGGGCACCGCCCCCTGTCATGCACAGAGCAGGGCGGATCGGGAGGTTGCGATGCCACCCTCAGTCACGCTCAGGGTAGGGCCGATTGGGGGGTTGGGGCACTGCCCCTTGTCACACTCAAAGCAGGGTCGATGGGGAGGTTGCGGCGCCACCCC
>NW_005875660.1:0-11590 GCF_000147115.1 Myotis lucifugus | reverse complement strand
ACATTAGAATAGACTATTATTTAGAGAAGTGTATTTATGGAGTTAGGAAAACTAACAAGACTCAAAAAATAAATTCTTCAGTTATGTTTTATTTAGTTATCAGATAGAGTTCCCAGTGAACAAGTGAAACAAAGTGATGTTAGCCTTTAAGATGTTTATGGTCCTAGGGAGGAATAGGAAGCACAATGTAAGGCTGTAGTACAAAATATTTTCAATAAAGCAGACATTTCTGATTTAGTGCATTCCTCTGGAACAGCAGGCCTATCCGTAAAATACACAGCAGAATGATATTGCTTTGGAAAATGTGCAAACACCTTACACTGCAATCAAGTGTGTCTACAGGGGAAAAGATGATGTCTGGAAGGTTTTTCCTGCCACACTCATTAGAGAGAACTTTTTAATTACATTCCCATTCTCAGATTACTGATTTGTATGTACAGAGAACAATGTAGAGGAAAAATTTTAAATGAATATGATTTGCTGCAAACTATTGGGAAAATGTGAACTAATGTCAGTGTTGTTAGCGTAAGAAACATTCAAACCTGTAAAGAATTTTTGTAAGTTTATTTGAGCCAAACTTTCGACAATTGCTGGGAAGCAGAATCTCAATGTATTGAGATAATGCTCCAAAGAATGGTGATTTCTCACCTATTTTTATAAATTACTATCAAAGTAGGAGATCTAAGTGGGTTACATGAAATCTATTGGTGATAGATTAGGGAGGTGGAAGAAAGGGGGGGGGGGAATCTCTAGGATTGGAAAAAAAGTAAAATGATGGACACATGCTTCTTTCACATAGGTGGGTACAGGATAGTTAACAGTCAACAATTACCACGATAACAATAACAATGAGGGAATCTGTGGTCTCCACCCTTGCCAGTGCCCTGGCTCACTGCTTGTGCCCTGAGGAGTCTGGAAAAAGGGAAGTTACAAGTTACCCAAACATTCCAGAGGTATGTTATCTAGATGCAAAAAGATAATAGTCTCAGTTAAAATCCAAGTACATCTTCACCATAGAAGACACCAGCCTAAGACATGACTACACACCATAGACTAATTTTTAATTTAAAAGTTTTAATTTCAGACCATCCTTTGTGGTTGCCTTCCCTGAGTTAGTCAGGTTAGCATGGGGCTCCTTTTTGTCCACAGTGCCTTACCCAGATCAAGCAGTGTGGCAAGCCAGCACGGCCATGGCATACTCTGCCCCAGGGAGCCTTATGAGCCACACCAGCTCAGCCAGGTTCAGTGACCCTGAGAAGGGGCGGTGAAAGATGGAGAAAAGACAGACAAGAGAAGAAAGCTGGGTCTGGGTGGGACGCTGCTCCCAGATGGAGAGACAGCGCCGCGGACTACAAGCCGTGTCTTTATTTTATAGCCAGAGTACTCGAGGCAAAGTAAGGGTGTGGTCAAGATGTTTACAACATTCTTGTGGGTTTCAAGCCTACTCAACTACATGCACCTGAACTCTATCAAGCCCACATCACTCAGGCACGTGGGGCCATGTGTTCGGACCATAGGTTCAAGCTTACAACTATAGCTGTTGGCTATAATTGTGCTGGGAGGGCTCTGCCCTCCAAGCTGGGACTTGCACGTGGCCACGGGAGGACTGTGCCCTCTCATTAGTCCAAGGATTGAACCTGTCCAAACACGGTAGCCGCTCTCCACAAAGCAGCTTAGAAATAAGATCCCCAGGAAGATGAGGCACATTGACACTCCTCAAACTCAGGAATTCACTCTTGACCCAAATGGTAGCACAAAAATGTAACTAGTTACTCACTGTTTAGAGAGTTTGCTTATTTGTTGATTGCCTGTGGCATAAAGAGGTCCCAAGTTATCTGAAAACCTGGAACCCAAACCTGTCTAATCCAGATCTAAAGGGTAGACATGAACATTCTGACACTGTTCTTGGCATGATAATTCATCTTCTGTTTAAAGGTCTGTGTTATGCTATTCTGAAATGCAGGATCCCTCTCCCATAGAAGTGAGGCATAGAGCTCTGACAGGGGCAGTGAAAAATATTAGGCTATTTGTACACAGCTGCAGCTACTTGCATGGGTAATTGCTTTTACCCAAATCAACAGCATAATTGTGGCTCTGAAGATATAGATTTAAAAGCCATTGAAGTGTCAAATTATATTACAACAGTAGAGACAGTTCTCCAGAAAATATCCATGTTTTCATATTAATCAAGCTCCAAGAATGTGTTGAACCCTTGCTATAGGGCACAAAACGCCAACATGTTGTGATATACTGATGTCTAGCATGACAAAGAGGGAGGGGTGCTAACTACATATACTGTATTAAGAACCTATTAATATTTCTTCATTATTTAATAATTTTATTTATAATGCATGCATATAACTACTAATTCCTACAATTTAAATTAGAAACTGGTGTTTGAAGGTAGAAGCACCAGCTATGGTTTTTCTGACAGGTGGCTGGTGGTGGCTGTCCAAAGTAGAATGGTGACTGCAACAAAAATTGATTTATCTGCTACCTCTGGATATTTTTGTCACACTGAGCCCTCACCTATCACATCCTATTATTCTATCAGGTAAAGATGAACGTTAATCTCTGCTCTAGAAAGCATTCAAATCTGATTAGACAAGGTTTCTAATTAGATAATATAGTATAGTGAAAAAGAGTGTATGTTAGAATAGAAAGACTTACGTTTAATCCCAAAGATTGCCAATTATGTGCTGTGTGCTCTTAGTCACTGAAATTTGAACATGAGAATACTAGTAATATATTTTTATTAGTAATAGATTGCATGTAGATAAACTGTGGAGGTTATTTTTTTTCCAAAAAAGAATTCCAGGAGTATGGAGGTGCTGAAGTTGGTTTGGTGATTTAAAGATATCAGGGTCATGCTCACTAGAGCTCTCTTGGCCTTTTCCTTGGTCCAAGAAATCTGTGACAGCTCTAACGATTATGTCTGTTATAAAAGGACATAGGGGGACAAGTGAGGAACAGGAGAAAGGGACAAAGACTTTATTGGAAGAGACAAAGCTCTCTAGGCCCAAGTAGGAATTCTGTTTATAGTTCATTGGCTAGAATTGTGTCACATGCCACCGATTGCAAGGAGGTTAGAAAATGTAGGGGTTTTCTAAAGCAGGACACATTGCCAGTCTAATCAAAATCGGGGTTATGTCAGTAAAGAAGGGGAGAATGGAATGAATAGGCAGCTTGCAATGTCTGCCTCAATATTCTTTACAAAGTTGGTGTCAAGAATTACATCAGACAACTTGTTTAAAAGTGTTTTATTAACCATAAAGCTAAACAAAGTTGATTGTAAAGAGCAACAAATGTTATATTCTCCTTATATACATACAATGTCATGAAAAAGATCTTTAGATAAAATGTATATTATACTTTAATATATTGATATATTACCTAATATATATGTATATTAACTAATCTACACTAATAAAAGAGAAAAACGGTAATTGGCGTACGACCGCTACCCTTCCCATTGGCTAATCAGCGTATCCTTATGCAAATTAACTGTCAGCCAAGATGGCGGCCGGCAGCAAGGCAGCTGGAAGCGAACGTGAGGCTTGCTTGCTCCCGTGACTGCAGAATCCAACGTTCCCCGCCTGACTTGCCGGCCTCTGAGCTGGCAGTTTGAAACATTCTAACAAATATAGCCGGCTGGGATCTCAGAGCTGAAGTTATACATTGTTTCGATTATAGAACGGCAAACAAACCAGCAGCGGAAGCCTCAGAGCTAGAGCCAGAGCTAAAGCTGGCCCAGAAGAAAAAAAAAAAAGAAAAAAAGGAGCGGTTGGGAGCTTCAGTCAGCCTGAAAGCAGCCCTCAGCCCCTCACCCAGACTGGCCAGGCACCCCAGTGGGGACCCCCACCCTGAAGGGTGTGTGACCAGCTGCAAACAGCCATCATCCCCTCATCCAGGCTGGCCAGGCACCCCAGTGGGGACCCCCACCCTGATCCAGGACACCCTTCAGGGCAAACCAGCCGGCCCCCAGACCTCTATCCTATATAGTAAAAGGGTAATATGCCTCCCAGCACCGGGATCAGCGGAGCCGCGAGGCCTCCTGGCACCAGATCAGCATGACAGGGTGCAGCACCCAAACCCCCTGATCGCCCTGCGGCTCTGTGTGACAGGGTGTGGCGTCCCAACCCCCTGATCGGCCCTGCTCTGTGTGTGACAGGGGTGGCGCCCCAACCCCCCCCCCCACGGGCCCTGCTCTGTGTGTGACAGGGTAGAGCCATAACCTCCCCATCGGCCCTGCCCTGAGTGTGACAGTGGCGGCGCCCCAACCCCCTGATGGGCCCTGCTCTGTGGGTGATAGAGGGCGGCGCCCCAACTCCCTGATCCGCCCTGCTGTGTGTGTGACAGGGGGCGGTGCCCTAACTCCCCTATCGGCCCTACTCTGTGAGTGACAGGGGGGGAGCTCCCCAACCCCCTGATGGGCCCTGCTCTGTGCGTGATGGGGGGGGGGCAGTGCCCCAACCCCCTGATTGGCCCTGCTCTGTGAGTGACAGGGGGCAGCACCCCAACCCCCTGATCGGCCCTGCTCTGTGCATCACAGGGGGTGGCGCCGCAACCTCCCCATTGACCCTGCCTTGAGTGTGATAGGGGGTGGTGCCCCAACCCCCCAATCAGCCCTACCCTGAGTGTGACTGAGGGTGGCATCGCAACCTCCCAATCCACCCTGCTCTGTGCATGACAGGGGGCGGCGCCCCAACTCCCCAATCAGCCCTGCTCTGAGCCCGACCAGGGGCTGCACCTAGGGATTGGGCCTGCCCTCTGCCACCCAGGAGCAGGCCTAAGCCAGCAGGTCATTATCTCCTGAGGGGTCCCAGACTGCGAGAGGGCACAGGCCGGGCTGAGGGACCCCCCTTCCCCCCCCGAGTGCACAAATTTTTGTGCACCGGGCCTCTAGTATATAGTATATTAGGTCACACATACACACACATACACACACACACACACACACACACACACACACCTTCTGAAGCAAATAGGAGGGATGAATTTTTTCTCATTGTGTATTTGAGACAACATACATGTGATTCGATTATGATCTATAATATTAAGGCAAAGTATAAAAACTTTTTACTCTTTGCTTTATTTAACACTATTTACCTCCAATGACTCAATTTTTTGTCTATAATTTGGGTATAAATGCCTTTACCTCATTTACATGTGATAAAATTAAATAGTAATTATGTAGTTTCTGAATTAAAATGCCTTGAATCACTATGCTCGCCTTCAAAAAATAAAAGAACTATAAAAAAATTGTAAGTACAAATTTTAAAATTATTTATCTTCAGTATCCAAGAACATATAATAGAAATTGTATTTTTTTTTCTTTCAAGAGTCTATGAATTTTTTTCTTATCCTATAAAATGGTCAGGAAAAAGAAAGATTTTTTTTAATTAAAAAAGTCACTTCAGGAAAAAAGCACTTGGAAAATATTCTATCTCAGTGATAACATAATAACAGTGCCCTCCGAAGAAGCAGTGGGCACAGTAACTTGATTTATATTGAATATCAGAGTGTAGAGAGACAGTAAAATGCAGTTTGAACATGCATGATGTTAAAATAGCTAGTGATACTAAGGAGCAGATCATTTAGAAAGCCTCAGAAAACACCTTCCATACACCTACACGTACACCTACCAACACCTGACCAAGGCCAAGACCTCTGTGGTCAGGCCTGCCCTTCATCCTTACGCCTCTGCCTCCCTCAATCACACCAGTTCACACCCATTGCAGGGCTTTTCCAGTTGCTATCACCTCCCCAGTTTTCCACATGGCTGTCTCCCCATCATCTGGTGCTGATTCAAATGTCATCTCCATAGAGATGCCTTCTCTGAACAATCTGACCTTGAAAGGGTCACTCACCATCACCTTGCTTTTATTTCTTCGCAGCATTTACAATTACCTGACATATTTCATTTGGCTTATCTGTCTACCCTATGCCTTCCCACTAGACTAGAACATAAGCTTCACAAAAGCAGGAACACTGTCTATCTTGTTTATAGCCCTATCTCCAGCACCTCAAACAGGGCTCATCACAAAGCAAGTGCTCCATAAATATTTGTTGAGTGAGAAATATATATAGTAGCTCTGATGGTCTGATAGGTTAAACTGTGTTCCCTATAAACATTTCTTAAAAAATCAATACCTTTAAGGTTTATCCCAAATAAGTTAAACTACAGGCAGCATTTTATACTTAGTATAATCTAAACTTGACACATAGATCTTGACACATAGATCTCAGTAATTATTGGCTGAATTGCATTAATTCAAACTTTATATTTAATCTGTAAATATAAAAAATAACAAAAGACTCTTGGAAAGAACTAAGCTGCTGCATTCAGGTGTACATACTAGGTAGTATCTCAAATCATACATATAAATTTTCTTCATGTAATATTTCATTAAAACATTCTATTGTGTATTAGTCTACTGAGAGGAGGATTCTAATTACCTCAAGGAAACAACTAAAGAGCTGAACTAGACATTCTCCTGGTGAGTTCCTCACAATTCAGTAGCACATAAGGACATATTTTTCCAGAGACTGTCAACTCTCCATGGGAACAGAGTAAAGTAAGTCTTCTCGGATCTATAAGCTAAATTCCATAGACTAAGGACTCTTGAATTGCTGTGACACCTTAAATCTGTATCTTGCATCTTAGACCAAGGTCTCTGTTCTTCAGATTCAGTTCCTTCCTACCCAGCCCAGTTATTAAGACATGTTTGTGATAATATAACATCTTATTTTGGAGAATATATATATATATATATATTCACACACATACACACACACACAATAAATGGCTATTCTCTTCCCCTTTAGTTTCCAAGACAGGTTGTTAAAAGTCAGCTAAAAGCAAAACAGATTGTTTATCTCTTTCATTATCTCCATCACTTTAACAAGACTCATGTTCCTCCAATCATAGTCTAAAGACCCAGCACAAAGGAAAAGGAAAAGCCATTGGAAGATAAGCATGTGATTTGTTATTTGATTCATTTAATGCAAGAAAAAGGAAATGTTCAACTTTAATTGAAATACAGCAGTTTAAAAGTAAAAGGTAATAACTTTATATATTCAGGTATTACAACCAAATTCTTAATTCAATATGGAGTTCTAAATTATTAGAGTGCAGGTTATCAAAAGACACATTATAGAAGAAATATAATTTATTTCTGTCCCATGGTATAACTTGACATAGCACTGAAGAACTCTTCTGTTTCTTTAAGTGTGTTGTGTGTGGATAAAAAAAACATTTTTAATGCTCAAGTTGCTTCCTTAAAGTAGTGGCCCATATGGTGCTATAGTTGATCATTTGCCAAAATGTGGGACAGGGAAGAATAAAACAGAAACAAAACAACTACACAAAGGATTTTAATAACTCTGAAGAAACTAGCATTCAATGTAATGGCCATTAATAAAAACACTCAAGGTACCATTACCAGCAGAACTGCCACCATAAACTGAGCAGACTATGGTGCATCACTGAGAATCATAAAGCTCTTCAGTATCTTGTAAGATGCATACCCCCCATCCAGGAATTATAACTCACAAAGAAATATTTTAAAAGGAAGAGTCTGCTCCTCTGAGTGTCAGACTCCAAGTTGTTTTAATAGAAAGCAACAATAAATAATTTTTATGGTAGAATCTGAATACAATGCTTGTATTTTATATCAAGTCCCAACTTTTGAGCTAAGCTCAATGTGATCAAAGTAGTAGAGAGAGAGTGTGTTCGATGCTCTCCGTGGATGCCCTGCCCCAGGAGCTCTGTGTCTTCAAGCTTCTCCTCTCACCTTTCTACCCTTACCCAAGTCATTCAGTTCAGGAAATAAGTACTGAGCATCCTCTGTGTGGCCTGCCACGTTCGAAACAGGTCCTATGTTTTTTGAGCTCAGAAAGACAAAGCTGTTGGTGTTGAGGTTCTACCTAAAGTCCTTTCTGAAAATTTCTGGGGACCCCGACCATGCAATTGTCTTTTCCCCCTGAGTGTCTCTCTTGGCCTTTCTTCTCTCCCTGACTAGCACTATGATCCTAGAACATGAATAGGTACAAGAAAAAGTCATTATGTCTATGAGTGTGTTCATAGGCAGCTGATAGAGATTTCTACCAAGGTTCTATGTAATCTCCTGGATTAGTCGGGGTGCTCCAGAAAAATAGAACCAATAGGATAGAAAAGGAGATTTATTATGAGGAACTGGCTTATGCAATTATGAAGGCAGAGGAGTCCTGAGATCTACTGTAAACTGAAGACCCAGGAAAGCCAGTGGTATAATTCAGGCCAGTTCAAAGGCCTGAGAACCAGTAGAGCCAATGAGGAAAATCCCAGTCTGAGGGCAGGAGAAAATGAGATATTATGTTCCAGCTCAAGCAGTGAGGCATAAAAAAGGGGGGTAGAGGGCAAATTTGTTCTTATTCTGCCTTTTGTCCTATTCAGGCCCAAGGATTGGATGCTGCCCACCACATTGGAGAGGTCAACATACTTTACTGAGTCCACTGATTCAAATGCTAATCTAAGCTAGAAACACCCTCACAGACATGCCCAGAAACAATGCTTAATTTGGGTACCCCATGGCCCACTTAAACTGACATACAAAATCGTCACGACCCCTCAGGGAATATTTCCAGAATCCTGCACTTCTTCTTTTGAGGTCTCAGAACATATTGTTTATACTTCTCTTAAAGGCGTGGGCATTGCAATTAGTTGATGTCTTATAATAAGCTGTGTTCTCTCCTGTATTCATCTCTGTACCCCTGGCCTTAGCCTAGAACCTGTCATAGTAAATACTGAATAAATGTTGCTAACTATGAATGAGTTAGAAAATAAGAAGAAATTATTTTATCCTTGCCATCTGGGCGCTTCAAGTCATACAAAAGGGATGAGACATGCACATAAAAACTATAACACATGACAGAAAATAATGTGTCTCCAGAGAAAGATAAGTACCTACTGCCAATTCCTAACATCTTCAATATGCTGAGCTGCAAGTGCTCATGAATGAATGGGGACGCAGATCTGTCTCCTGTAGGTATGACTCTAACCAATTCTGTGTCCCTTACTCACCTATGAGAGAGGTCTGAAATTGGTCTTTTTGCTCTAGGGGTAGTATTGTAAGGGAAAATAAAAATTTGAAATAAGAGACATCTGCCCTCCCATGTTTATTGCAACATTATTCACAACAGCCAAGATATGGAAACAATCTAAGTGTCCATCAATGGATAAATGGAAAAAGAAAATGTGGGATGTCCTAGCCAGTTGCTCAGTAGTTAGAGCATCAGCCCACAGACTGAAGGGTCTTGGGTTCAATCCCGGTCAAGGGCATGTACCTGGGTTCAGGCTCAATCCCCGACCCCAGTCGAGGCACATGCAGGAGGCAACCAATCAATGTGTCTCTCTCATATGATCTCTCTCTTTCTCTCTCTCCCTCTATCTCTCTCTCCCTCTATCTCTCCCTCCTGCCCTTCCACTCTCTCTAAAAAAAAAATCAATGGAAAAATATCTTTGGGAGAAGATTAACCTAAAAAAAAAAAGAAAAAGAAAATGTGGGATGGATGGAAGAATGGATGGATGGATGGATAGACAGGTAGTATACACACACGCAATACAAAATGGTATTCAGCCTTAGAAAAGAAGGAAATTTTGCCATTTGTGACAACATATATAAAGTTAGAGGACATTATACTAAGTGAAATATATCAGAGAAAAATATTGCATGATCTTACTTACATGTGGACTATATGCATATTTAAGCCAAACTCATAGAACAGATTGTAGAATAGTGGTTACCAGAATCTGGGCCATGGAGAGGAGGAGGTGATTTACAAAAAATAAAGAAAGAAAAGGAAAGTAGAATGGTGGTTTTCATTGGCTGGGAGGAGGGGGTCATGGGAATTCTTGTTTAATGGGTACAGAGTTTCCATTTTGTAAGATGAAATAATTCTGGAGATGGATGGTACTGATAGTTAAACAACAGTATAAATGCACTTGATATCACTGAATTGTACCTGTAAGATGGTTAAGATAGTAAGTTTTATGTTATGTATATTTTACCACAATAAAAAAAATCAATATTCTGATGTATAAAATACCACTGGAAAAGAAAATTACTTTAAAGTGAAGACTGCCTGAATGTGTATCTACAGCAACAGCACAATCAATTAAAGAATCACTCTTCTGTATATTAAAGAAAGTTTAAAATATTAGAATTATTAAAATAAATCAATAAATAAATAGGCGAGCCAGGCCAGCATGGCTCAGTGGTTGAGCATCAACCCATGAACCAAAAAGTCACCAGTTCAATTCCCAGTCAAGGTGCATGCCCGGGTCACTGGCTCTATTCCCAGTAGGGGGTGTGCAGGAGGCAGCCGATCGATGTTTCTCTCTCATCAATGTTCCTGTCTATCCCTCTCCTGTCCTCTTTCAATCAATAAAAACATATACATTAAAAAAAACAGCTAAAAAATAGAGGTAAAAAAAGGGAAAAGACATCTTCCCCCCACACCATCCCTTTTCTTTTTTATTTAAGAAAGCTTGAAATTATAAGATCTTTTTCTATCTTTTTGAAATACATGTAAACCCTTTTTAAAGCTAAATACCCTCTTGTTGGCTTAAAGATCCAGGAATGCCTTTCTCAAGGACCTGGGAGCCATCTCTCCGAACATCATGAAAGATAGTGCCCTTACCTCCCAGTGTCCATGGAGGGCAAGAGCCTAATTTGGTGGGTGCCTTGTGCCAAATTGCAAAACTCCCTCCAGTCAGGAAGATGAGTTTGTTTCTCCTCCAAATAAAGCCAATTTGCTAACACAGATGCTCATCCCAAATACCAGGTGAGTATAGGATTAGCTATGCTTGACAAGTGGTGCTGTCAAGTCCTCTTACCTGAAGACTAGTTACTGTTTATCTGGAGAACATGTGCAGAAGGGTTTGTGTCTTGGCTCCACAAAGAGTGAGACTTCTCTCTGTCTTTGCAATCTCATAGCAGATTGCCTGTGATGCACTTTACATTCTGATTTAATGGTTATTCAATAACAAACCTGTTTTATTTCTCTTCTTTGTGGGGAGGCTTTCTAAGTTGCGAGGAGATCGTGTTGGTAATTACATTTCCCAGCAGTAAGCGGAGTGAACTCTGGGCACTGAAATGCCCAGGCCTTTCTCTGGTCCCAGCAAACTGGCTTTGTCCATTTGGCTGGGATTCCTCCTTGGTTTCTAACATTAAAAATAATGAGATCTTATAATTTGAAAAAATTTAGATGTCAATTAAGAGAATTCTGCATCGACTCTATGAATGTCTCCATGTGGCATTCCACCAAAAAAAAAAAAGTCTAGTTTTCACAAGGTCTGAGAAAGGCAAAGAATTCTATAAAGGCAGAAATAAAAAGATGGCTTTGCAACAGAAAGCACAGGGTGAACAAAGCACAAGGGAGAAAAAACAAAAAGTGAAAAAACTGAGAAGTCTAATCACATTACAATGTTGAGTGCGTGTAGGACTTGGAAGACAGAACCAGGAAGGAAGTTAGGACAATGGTGCAGGTATGTGGGTGCTGGAGGGGGAGGGAAACACACACAAAAACTATTCACATACAACCTATC
>NW_005875659.1:0-11590 GCF_000147115.1 Myotis lucifugus | reverse complement strand
CCTGGCTCGCAAAAAGCAGTTTACAGAAGCAGAATTAAGCATGTTAATTACAGTTTCAGGTCTCGGGGTCACTGAATTGACAGAAATACATTATCTAGAGCCCTCGGGTCTGGAATGAGGAACCTGGTTTGCAAAAAGCAGTTTAGCCCTTGGGTAACCTGGGTTAAACTTAGGCATGTTATCTAAATTTCAGTTTTGGGTCTAGAGCCCTTGGGTAACCTGGGTTTATCTAAATTACAGTTTTGAGTCTAGAGCCCTCTGACCTTGGGATGACTGTGCTGTCCTTCCCAGGTGAAGGAAAAATGTGCTTTCTAAGACCAGTATGACCACAACCCATGGGATATTCACATTACAATCAATAAGGCATTTAATCGAATGGGATGATTTATATAATTCAGAAAATCAAAATAACCTGTCCATTGTTAAACAAAGCAAATAGGTACCATACTTCATTCCCCACTGGGTTTACGTACATGAGTCAAATCATGGACTCATCTTTATTAGGGGATTGTATTGCCCCTCCCAACTACAAGTAGTTTGACCGAATTAATTTTTCTAAACTGCCTGCTTGGCACACCTAGTTTTCTATTTACCCCACTTCCTTTAAGGGCATTCTCTATTCTGTTCCTGCTCTCCTGTCCCCTAGCACATCTAGCCCCACTTGGCCCTGGACTTTCTCACTGGCTAGAAAAAAAATGTTCTTACAGTTACCAAGTGCCCTAGTGCCACGGTCCCCGTCAGTACTGTCCTCATTGAAGTCCAGTTCCCCTCCTGCGGGCGTCGAGCCTCCTCCTGGCCTGCGTGGAGCCCAGGCTAGGGATCTCATAGGTGAGGCCGCTGGCTGCCAGGATCCAGGCCGTTTTCTGGTGCAGGAGCTGGGAGTGGTGTAGCCAGGCCTGGATGCCGTCAGCAGGGCAACAGTGTATAGTCCTTTCCAAGTTGGGGTGAGTCCTTGGGTCCTGAACTTCTTTACCCACACCGAGTCCCAAAGCTGGAAAGGATGTACAGGGTCCGAGGTGGGCACTGGCAGGGCGACTCGAACAAGCTTATGGGTGGCCCTCTGGGTATACTGCAGAGCCTGCAAGGACTTGAGCAAGGAACGGTTATGACTTTTAGCTTTTAATTCCTCCCCTAACTTTGGGCAGGATAGGGGGAGGTTTACCAAACATGATTTCAAAAGGAGAGAACCCCTCCTGGTTGGGGGTACACCTGGCCTGTAAGTAGGCAAAGGGCAGGAGGTTGGTCCAGTTTTCACCGGTTTCTGGGATAAATTTAGTTAAAGTCCTTTTAGAGTCCTGTTCATACCTGCCCTGAATTGTGGCCGGTATGCAGAATGGAGTTTCCAATTTAAGCCTAAGACCTTAGCTGTACTTTGAGATACCTTTGACTACAAGGCGGGGCTGTTATCTGATCCTATAACTGCTGATAGCCCAAATCTAGGTATAGGCAGTTTCTGTCCTAGTGGCATAGGCTTAAACCCATCCCGAGAAAGAGTCTATAAAAACTAGCAGGTACTTATACCCTGATGTCGGTGGCTTAATCTCTGTGAAATCCACCTTCCAATGCTCTCCTGGGGAGTCCCCCCAGGCCTGAATTCCTAGGGGGACCCTCTTACCTTGCTTAGCATTTACCTGTGACCTGCCTCACAAAAGTTCAGAAGTCTTGGTGACACCTATATGGGTAGCCTGGTGTAACTGGGCAACTAAAGTCTGACCTAGAGCCTCTGGGACCAACAGTCTGCCATCTGGTAGAGTCCACCAACCATTTGGTCCTCTGATAGCTTGCTTCTGTTCTGCCAATTCCTCCTCTTGTAAAGGCCCCACTGGTTTTTGGGCGGCTTCCTTGGCAGCTTGGTCTGCAACTCGGTTTCCTTGAGCAGTCTAGGGTGACTACCATCTCCTACTGCATACCAGATTTCATCTTGAACATAACTGCTCCCATCTTGTACATAACAGTACCTTGTCTGGTGATGTTAGCAGGACATCTGTCAAGTCTGGGCGAGCTGCGTCTGTTACCTCTATGCAGTCGTGGATGGCTCCTCTGGATCATCATCTGGGAGCAGGCTGGCAGGGTTGATGGCCAGTGCAGGGCTGGTCCAGGAGAAGAACTTGGCACTGGGTCACCCTGGTGTTTGACATCCATCTCTTCAGAGCATTTCGAAGGAGGGCTTCCACAGCATGGGGTGTTGTCAGGGCTAGTTCCTGGCCCAAAGTCAGCTTGTCTGCCTCCTTCACCAGCAATGCTGTGGCGGCCACTGCCCGGAGGCATGCTGGCCACCCTGCAGCCACAGGGTCTAGTCTCTTAGACAGATAGGCCACAGGTCTCTTCCAGGGACCTAGAGTCTGGGTGAGAACCCCTTTGGCAATGCCCCTTACCTCACTCAGGTAGAGGTGGACGGGCTTCCTGACGTCTGGTAAGGCTAGGGCAGGTGCTGAGATGAGAGCCTTCTTTAACTCCTCAAAGGCCCGTTGCTCCACTTCGGTCCAGTTTAACGGCTGCGCCTCCCCAGCGCTTGAGTACAGAGGTTCAGCAATCTCCGCGAACGCCAGTGTCCACAGGCGGCAGTATCCAACTGCCCCCAAGAATTCCTGAACCTGAGCTGGAGTGGCGGTGGCTTGCAATTGGACTACTACAGGAGCTTGATGACTTGCTAACCCCAGGGGGGTTGTTTTCTGCCCAAACCATGGGAAAGAGACGTAATTTCCCCAAGTAAGCAGAGTCACATTGGCCCTTTCCTGCAAGAGATATTCATCTGAGAGAGGACAGGTTAGAAGAATGCGGCCAGGGGAGAATGGGTCCGGGCCTGGGTTCCTTGGATCCACAGTGAAGTGTGCTCCGTCCCCCTCGAAGGATATGGTGGCTTGTAGTTTCTGTAAGAGATCACGTCCAAGAAAGGGGTACGGGCAAACTGGCATGACCAGAAATGAATGTGTTACCGTGTTCTTTCAAATGTCCACAGTCCTCTTTGATGTCCAAGGAAAAAGACAGTTTGTCCACTGGCTTCCTGGACTAATGTCTTCTTAGATGTTATGGGTCCCATTGGCTCTGTCAAGACTGAATAGGCCGCACCAGAATACACCAGGAAACTAACTGGGGGTCCTATTTATAAAAATTATTATTCTGGGCTCTAAGGGGTTCAAGGAAAAGGAGTCCTGGCCCTATTCGTCCCCTTCCCTGAGTGTAAATCCTTCAGAGTCTGAGTTTTCCTTTCAGCCTTCCGCTTTCCTTTGTTAACCTCCCAGGATATTCTCTCTTTCAGCGCCCCCACTTCCTACAATAGGCATACTAATGCCTTCCTAGTTTGCTGCCGGCCTTTTCTTTCCGTTTTCCATTCCCCTTCTCCTTTTGTCTTGGTGCCCGTTTCACTTAATGCAGCTACCACTGCTTTAGTCATTCTCTTGTCCTGCTTCTCCTCCAGGGTGTCTCTATTGTTAAAGACTTTCTGGGCTACCTCTACCAGCTGTGACTGATTCATTCCTTCAAATCCTTCTAATTTTTAGAGCTTCCTTTTCTAACTGCTGCCTTTTAAGCCACCCCTCCCCAAACCCCCAACAGAACACGGTGAAAAGTGTCCAAGGAGGCCTTGGGTCTCATTGGGGCGCAGGGAGGCACAAGGAGGCACAGGGAAATTTCCCTCCTCAAGTGCCTACTCAAAATAACCCCTCGGGGGATGAGAGGCAATTACAACCCCGGTGAGCAGATGGCATGGGAGATGGGAGCCGGATAGGTGGAAGCAGGGAGCTCGGAGCAGGTCCCCAGGTGACCAGTGGAGGTGCTCCCACCACGGGGGAGAGGCATTTTTTATCTGGCAGCCCTTTTCTCTCTGTTCCCACTGGGAAAAAGCACTTGCCTCCAGCCAGCATGGTGGCATGGTGGGGGCCAGCAGCCCTTAGCTGGCCAGGGGAAATACGCCCTGCATGTTACAAAGCGCTCCTGTGGCCGTGGGTTGGGTACCAGGCCCCTGCCATCGTACCCATCCCGTGACAGAGCAGCGATCAGGTCTCTCCCAAGAGAGTGCACTGGAAGGGGTTATCAGCCCCTCCTCTGCTAGCGGCAACAGGTACCGAACCCTTTCAGTACATTTGACCAGCTTCATTCCCTCCCACCTTTACAGATTCCAGGGCCCATTGTCTTCCTTTAACCAGCAAGCCAAACGACACTGGCCTGTATTATTTCCCATTGTGAGTTAGAGGAAGACAATCCCTGTGGAGGAAAATGACTCTTAGTCGGCCTGGAGAAGAAGGCACCTTAATTCAGCACAGGCAGGGGGCGGGGCCCATAAAATCTCTCTGCCCTGAGGAGCTGTGAGCCCGCCCCTGAATGTCCCAATCAGACAAGAAAAGCCACAAATACCTTTAAATCTGCTCTAGAATTCCAAAATTTCAACCCAACACAGAAATATCACAGAGCAAATCAAAGTCCCTAGTACACAAACATAGACAGAAATCTTTACTAGTTAGGCGGGCCGATTCCACCTCTGACAGAGAGCAAGCACCCTTTGGGAAAAGAACCCAGCGGCTGCTCGGGGGTGTTTTGCTATCGGTCAGAGCACTCAGCCTTAAAGAAATCAAGCGTGTATTGTTGTTTTTTTGTTTTTTCGCAGACTTCCACACTTACATGAACAAATAATTATACCTAGGTAGATATACAAACATCAAATAAACATCCACACTTACACCCTTTCAGTGAACAAGTACCGTTACAGTCTTAGGATCTTGAGCAGTTAACAGGAAACTGCCCAAGTCCCCTGATGGGGGCCTGACAGGAACAGATGTGGGGGCCTCCCTTTCCCACATCCCAGGACAGGATTCTCAACCCATGTCTCATCCAGACAGAAACGGTACTCATACTGAACAAAGAAAACAAGATTAAATAGACACGACAAGTAGATACATTCCCCATTAAAAACTTTGAATCACCACAGAAACTCAGGAGATGTTTAGAAGGTTTTTTTAAGAAAACAAAACAGAAACAAACATAAAAACACTTTTACACTGGTGCACGCCACATTTACACCACAAAATACCAACAAATCAGTTTCAATTGTGCTGAGATACAGAACAAGTCCCTGAACAGAGGCAGTAGAAAACTGCCTAGGAATGCTTCTCTTCTACCTTTTTAAAAAGATAGGCCAGATTCGAACCCTTAGCCAGTCCGAGTTTTGACTTCCCTCGGGAAAGTCCCAGAGACGGTGAATACCGTCTAGAAGCCATTCCTCCAGATACAGGACAAGTCCCTTAGAGATCCTTGATAATCTGGATCAGAAATCCATTCAGCGAAACAAAATCGACAGACTGAACACATTGGACTCACAAATACATTGAACTCACAAACAAAAACAAAAACCAAAAAAAGCTCACAAACAAATCTAAATCCAAAACCAAAAAGGCTCACAAAAATCCAAAACAAAACCAAGAAAACCAAGGCCAGAAGTACCCTCTGACGTCTCAGGGGTACCAAGGAAAGAGAAGTTAGGTCGTGTCCAGCCCTTCTCACAATCCACCACCAGTGACCGGTCCCAGAACTTACCTCTAGAGGTTTTTCAGGTGACTCCGATGAATTTTTTAGGGACGGGCCAACGTCCCATGTCCGCCAGCTGGATCCGAAGGGGCGTTCCCTGGGGCCCTGGAACTTCTCAGGGTGCGCACCCGACAGAGAGACCCCTCAGTCTCCACAAATGGCTCAGGGGAAGTTCGGCCTCCCTTTGCATCCGAAACAGCACCCCTAAGGGGCTGCATCTCGCTGGGGCCTCCAAATGTTGTAATGTACCCCACGAATCACAGAAGGACGCCTCAAGAAGTCGAATTAAAGAGTCACATTTATTGCAATCCGGGACTATGAGGGGCCATTCCCAAATCTCATAGCAACAAGATGGTCGCAGCTCCAAGTTTATATAGGCAAAATTCACAAGGTATTGATTACATCCCAGGGTTTGGAATGAGGAACCTGGCTCGCAAAAAGCAGTTTACAGAAGCAGAATTAAGCATGTTAATTATAGTTTCGGGTCTCGGGGTCACTGAATTGACAGAAATACATTATCTAGAGCCCTCGGGTCTGGAATGAGGAACCTAGTTTGCAAAAAGCAGTTTAGCCCTTGGGTAACCTGGGTTAAACTTAGGCATGTTATCTAAATTACAGTTTTGGGTCTGGAGCCCTTGGATAACCTGAGTTTATCTAAATTACAGTTTTGGGTCTAGAGCCCTCTGACCTTGGGATAACTGTGCTGTCCTTCCCAGGTGAAGGAAAAATGTGCTTTGTAAGACCAGTATGACCACAACCCGTGGGGTATTCACATTACAATCAATAAGGCATTTAATCGAATGGGATGATTTATATAATTCAGAAAATCAAAATAACCTGTCCATTGTTAAACAAAGCAAATAGGTACCATACTTCAAAGGGACAGCTCTTCATGAGACCGCAGCAGCCAGGCCCTGCACCCGCTGTAGGGTTTGTGCACACGACCTGCTAGGCTCCCGCAGGGGCTCCCGCACCCCGCACCACACAGACCCCGCGCCAACATCGCACGCAGAGCAAGAGGCGGGCCTGCGATCCGGGAAGGCTGAGCCGTATGCTCACAGCCACGTGGGGCTCAAGGTGGAGACAGGCTTAGGAAGTGTCTTATGCTAAGCGGAACCTTTCTTGCTGATTTTAACTTCTTTTTGTTACTGTTTCTTAAGTTATGGCTGTGGAAGTGACTTGTGTCTGTAATTTGCTGGAGACGGGGCGGGGCGGGGGGGGGGGCTGCTGAGCTGGAGCTGGAGGGAGCTCAGCTGCCCCAGGGCCACTGAGTGCTCCGCCCCTTTCTCTGCAGATCAACATCCTCAGGGCCGCCATCAACAAGCTGGTGTGCGACGGGCCCAACGGGGCCAGGCACCTGGGCCCAGAACGGGTCGCGCAGCTGCAGGACAGCGTCCGCCAGAAGCTCCTGGGGTGAGTGGTGCGCTCACCTCCAGCCTCCAGCGGGCTGGGCCCTCCCAGGAGTTTGGGGCGCGAGAGGCTGGTCGCGCGGGTGACTGACGCTCCAGGGCTGAGGCGGCCTCTAAAGGTCCCGGCTCGCTGGACAGCAGCTCCCTGGGGAGCAGCCGCCTGTGACTGTGTCAGTAGGACCGGGCAGGAGCTAGGGGGCACCCTCACGTGGGGTGATTGGAGGAAAATGGAACCGAGGGAGCCTTTCAAAGCGCAGTGGGCAGAGGGTCCCTTAGCGGCAGGGCCTGCAGGCTGAGCTCGGCCTCTGTGAGCCTCCCCAGGAAGGAGGTCAGGGACAAGCACCCTGACCCCCCTCTCGCCACTGCCTGGACCCCCAAGGCCAGACCCAGCCAGACCTGGGGCTGGTGGCAGGTCCCTCCGCGCCCGAGACAGCGCCCTGAGCTGTGCGAGCCGGCGGCGTGTGTCCGAGTTGGGTGGGCGTCGTAGCTGTGGGCACTGTGCTGGGTGGTGTAGCGCTGGGAGCAGCTGGGAGGGGCTGGTTCTGGTTCTCTTTCCTC
The DNA here is from genome assembly GCF_000147115.1 of Myotis lucifugus. Lineage (NCBI taxonomy): Eukaryota > Metazoa > Chordata > Mammalia > Chiroptera > Vespertilionidae > Myotis > Myotis lucifugus. The sequence continues at coordinate 4,103 of NW_005875659.1, read as the reverse complement.
GCTGCTCCTCAGGAAAACACTTCTGCATGAACGTGTGTGACCTTCACATGTCACAGGTAAGGGAGCCTGTGAGGTGCGCAGGGCACGTCTGTGCGTAGGGAGAACCGCCATGGCCAGCACCGGTCAGAGTCGTGGTGTCGGGCGTCCCCACTGGTCACCGTGCTCGGGCAGAGGCGTGGGCGCGGGGCCAGGCAGCCTGGCTCGGGCAGAGGCGTGGGCGCGGGGCCTGCCGCGCCCTGAGCCTGCTCTGCGTGCCGTGGCCGCAGTGTCCCAGGCATAACAGACTGCGCTTTGACCTTTGAAACTCATTGCGGTTGCGATTCCGAGGGAAGGTGTAGGGTTGACTCTTTCGGAAAAGCGCAGTGGGTGACTCGTCCTTTTTTAACTTCTAGTTTGTTCTGTCAGCTGAAACCGAGGGCGAGAACGGTCCCTAAGTGGCCCGACAAGCCGTACGAGTGGAACCAGGTGAGTGGCGGCGGCCCAAGAGCAGGCGGCTGGTTATGGAGGCCGCACAGACCCCCGTTTCTGGACGGGACACTCGGCCCGGTCCTGCCCTGGGGCTGTCGGGGCGCTGGCTGTCCCCGTACACTGGCTCCCCGTCACAGCCACCTCCTGGGTGAGCCAGCAGCCATTCACTCGCACGGTCTCAGAGGCCGGAGGCTGGGAAGGGGCCGGTGAAGTGCGGACCCTGCTCCTGTCCCTGCACAGCCACCCTCGAGCTGTGTCCCACCCGCACCACCTCGTCCAGCCCTGGCCCCCTCCTGGCCTCATCTCATTGGGGTCTGGGCTTCCGCAGGGAACCTGGGGCCCAGCTCAGCCCATAGCATCGTGGCCTGGGCAGGGCCTCAGCACCTGGAAGGGCGGAGCACGGGGTACAATGTAGTGTCGAGAAAAGGGCCCAGGGAGGGGTCTAAGCTGTGACTCTAGAGCCGGGTGGTGTGATGAAGGAGCTGACCAGGCCCTCGCCCTCGGCCGTTCAGTGAGGAGGCCCCTCTCAGGGCCGCGTGCCTGCGCTCCATGCGCCCTTGACCAGCTTCGTCTCAGAGCCTCAGGGCCGCCCCGAGCCTGCTCTGCTGGGACAGGCTCTGCGGGACCTGGGCGGGGCCGAGCCACCCCCTGCCGTTTCCCGGGGGTGAAGCTCAGAGCAGAACTTCATTTTGAGGTTGATCAACGTTTTAGAAAATGTGCTGCTTTGTATGTTTATAGTGAAGTCACTGTCATGTCACGTCACGTCCACACAGGAGCATGGGGTTGCCCGAGGGAGGGCTCCGTGCTACTCGAGGGATTTGAAGGCAGGTGACCACAGCTGTGGGCTGTAAACGCTGCTTGGAGACTCGCTCCTTCCTGCTGCTTCACGCCTGTGCGTGTGCGTGTTTTATCCCTCACTTGCTTTCCTCTGTGCCCAGTGCCGTGCCTGACGTGTCCTTTGTGCTGCAGGTGGACCCGAAGCTGGTCATGGAGCAGGCGGAGCGGGAGGGCGGCTGCGGCAAGAGCACCTTCCTGTACCAGCTGCACCGGCTGATCGTGCTCAGCTCCTAGCGTGGCAGGCGGCCCGGGCAGCCGGCGGCCACCTCCACCGCCTGTGTCTGAGCTCGGTCCCTGCCCTTTTCCCTGCCGTGGCGGGCAGGACAGCGGTCTTTCCGCCCCTCGGGCAGGGCAGGAACCCAGCCTGTCTTTCCTGGAAACAGAACCTGCGAGGCGCTGGGTGGCTCTGAAAGACGCCTGGACGGAGAGCTGTGTCTGCTGTGATGAAGGCTCAGCAGCCCCATGCTCGCGTGTCTCCCCCTAACCCCCCAACTCCCTGCCCCGCCCGCCATGGCCACGGCTGCTTCTCCAACCCTGTGGGGCTCCCAGTTCCTGTCCATGAGGGAACATGTCTAATGTCAGTGAAAGGATCTTCAGTTTTGTGTGATTTAGGTTTTTATTTAAGTTAAAATTCTTAGCTCGCATTTTGGAAATCAGAGCTTACCTGGCCATTGCATCTGTTAAGACAATAAAAGCATTAGACGCAGTTTCTGTTTCTGACATTTTTAAATCAGGAGACTGAAATGTATTTTATCCTAAAAAATCCAGTTGTAAAACCAATAAAGGAATATAGGCCTCTTTTTATTTTTTTAAATGTTTTTATTGATTTCAGAGAGTGTAAGGGAGAGGGAGAGAGAGAGAAACATCAATGATGAGAAACATTGATCGGCCGCCTCCTGCAGCGCCCACACGGGATTGAGCCGGCACCCGGGCCTGTGCCCTGACGGGATCCCCTGCTGGGCAAGAGCCAGCTGCCCCTCTCGTGGCCACGGTTACAGGCTGTTCTTAGCCAGGAGCTGCCTTTCAAAGAGGCCTTGCCCGCCGCCGGCGTGGCTCAGTGGTGAGTGTGGACCTAGGAAGGAGGTCAGGGTTCGATTCCTGGTCAGGGCACATGCTCTGAGGGCTGGGGATCGAACCTGCAACCCAGGTACGTGCCCTTGACCCCCTCAGATGCCCCGACCCTTCAATCCACACGGTCAGCGCTCTAACCACTGAGCACATGGCCAGGGCACGATGGGGATTCTTGGGAGGAGCCTTAAACAAGGGTTGCTTTTGGAGACCTGGAGTTAGAAACCGCCGGTCAGCGCTCACTATCTTCCTGCTTCACTCGCCGTTTGGAGTGGGCTCTCGGACTTGGTTTCAGCTGCCAATTCCAGGGGAGGGGACGGGAGGGAGCGCTGTTTCCTCAGGAAGTGGGGCCTCAGGACGGGAGCACTGCCACCTGCCGCCTCTCAGCCCCAGGTCGCTCGCTGCAGGACTGGGAGCTTCCCCGCGAGCTTGCAAGCCGTGGGCAGAAGGGACACGTCGATGAGGAATTTCACCAAAGCAGGACTCCAGCTTGGTGGGAGCGTTTTTATGAACAACTTGGAGGATCGTCCCGTACGTGTGTGTGGTTGGTGGCTGGGTTTCCTCTAGACTCTAGAGTAACTCGTTTAACATAGAACTGGAAGACAGCGATCTCCCTGTCCTCCCTGCCCACGTGGCCCTGCCTCGGAGGCGCTTCCCTTCCCGTTGTTTTAGGTGGAATTTGCGCGCAGGTCTGAGTCCTGGTTCGGTGGATTCCACTGAACCCACACCGTGCAGCTGCCGCGGGGTGACCAGCACCACAGCAGTCCTGCCCACTCGCCCGCCGCTGTGGCCTCGCCTGCCGGGTGTCTGCGTTCGTGGACGTGGAGTCTGCCGCTCGCTCTCCTTCCTGCCGCAGCCTTTGCTCAGCACCAGGTATTGAGTTTCATTCATTCTCCTACTGACGGGCCCGTTATGAATAAAACTGCTGTGAACAAGCCTCGTGGACAGACGGGCGACACCTGCGGTGGGCCTTGTGGGTCCTCCAGCGGGTGGCGTTTACCTTCATACGCGAAGGGCCTGGAGCGCGTGCGCTCCCTGCTAGCTGGAGCCCTAGCCTCGCCTTCGCTGCCTCCTTCCCTTGCTGCCCCATCATGCTGGACCTGCCTCCTCGGGCTTCCGGGGGCGCAACGCCAGGCCTTGCCAGCAGAGGGCACTGGAGGACACGGCACAGGGAGGGCCCTCCTGCTCGTTTCCTGCCTGAACCCCCTCGGTGTGGAGTTGTAGGAGTTCCTTCCTTCAGGATACGAGCCCTTTGCCAGACCTGTTTGTGACATTTCTTCCTGGTCTGTCTGTCTTACTCATTTACCGAGTTAAACACAGCGTTTTCCATCATAACCGATTGCAGGTGTTGGGGGCATTCACATTGTTGAGAGACAGTCTCCAGGACTCCCACCGCTGTCTGAAGCTCCCCATAAAGAGGGCCGCCCCCACCCTCCCCGACCCGCTCCCACCCCCCGCCCCGCTCGGACTGGGTCCCCCTGTGCCTGGCTTCTACCGCCCACACAGACACCAGGTCCATCCTGCGGCACCGGGGCAGGTCCCCGAGTACGTGCACACCACCGCTTCGTTCACCCTCACCCGTAAAGAACATGGCCCCGCCTCTTGGCTGTTGTGAGGGGCAGCTGTGAGCACGGGTGCACGGATGTCCTCAGGACCGAACAATGATTCCGCGCAAATCCGTGAGCGGGGCTGCTGGATCAGAGGGATAGTTGGCACGTCCAACGGTGATC
>NW_005875658.1:0-11596 GCF_000147115.1 Myotis lucifugus | reverse complement strand
TCTTTTTTAATATCATAATGAATTTATGCATTTAAAGACATGTGTTGTGCTTTGGTTTACTGCAGTTATTAATGCTACAGATGCTCAGATTGCCCCATATTTTAAGAGTAGGAGCGTCTTCAAGTTAGTAGCTCAAAATTGGTTATAATGAGAGTATTTACACCACAAAAAGCAGCAAACACAAATCAGGGCTTTTTCCTCCCAGAAAAGCAGTTATCAACATTTACCAGCTCACTGCTGGCATCCCAGCCTCTTCTGTCTCTTTTATCATCATCAAGTTTTAGCTCTGTGGGTAAATATACATTTAATGTGCATTTGCAGTCCTGATGTCGCTGAGTTTCCTAGTTATTTAGCTTGCCTCACAGGCCTTCTCTATTAGATCCAGTCATGAAATGATGCTAACAGAAGTAATACACCCTGTGTTGTGTGTTTGTGATCTTTGTGGCCCTTATATTTGAAAATTGGATTCACTGGATATAAAATTTTTGATGGCATTTTATTTATTTTTTTGAATATCTTGAATAAGACATTGTTTTCTGGAGATCCAGGCTTTCCATGTTGTTTCCACTGTTACTGGGGCAAAGGGGGGACTTCCTACTGCTGACAGGGATGAGATCCTGGCTCTCCGCTTGGCCCTCGCTGACACCACCTGGTAGCTTTGGGGTCAGAGTGCTTGGTTCCAGCATGAAGATGCCGAAAGTCTGGGCTCCGTATCTGGTCTTAGCTGGTGAGGGTGTGGGGCTGGGTCACAGCTTTTTTCTGTGGTTTTTAGCTGAAGAAAAGTACTTGTGTAAGTTTTGTCTTGCTAGGCTGCCCATTTTCTATTCCCTTTGCTAGGGAGAGCAGGATTAGTTAAGGCTTTTCAGGGATATTTGAGGCAAAAAAATCCCTGAGATCTTAGGAACATGTCATTCTTTGGATCCCGAGTCCCCATCTTCTGCCTGTGTTCTCTCCACCTTTCACAGTCTTCTTACAATTGCTTTACATACTGTCCAGGGATTGCTGTTTCTCTTAACAGAAGGAGTATGGAGAAGCAGATCTTTATCTTCCTGAAAGTAGAATCATAAATGTCCTTTTAACTTAATCTTTAAAAGCACGCAGGTGCCATGTTTGAGAATGTGTACCTACACCCTTGATCTTTGAATGAAAACTGTCACATTTTCAGTATATATTCTTTTTTTTTTTTAAATATATTTTATTGATTTTTCACAGAGAGGAAGGGAGAGAGACAGAGAGCCAGAAACATCGATGAGAGAGAAACATCGATCAGCTGCCTCCTGCACATCTCCCACAGGGATGTGCCCGCAACCCAGGTACATGCCCTTGACCGGAATCGAACCTGGGACCCTCCAGTCCGCAGGCCGACGCTCTATCCACTGAGCCAAACCGGTTTCGGCTTCAGTATATATTCATGTGTATTTTCTTCAGGTAAATCACTTACCCCTATGTTGGTTTTACCTAGATTTGTTCATCTCTTAATCTGTTTAATCATTTTTCATATGTGTTGATTAAGATGATCTCTTACTACACTTTTTTAGTAAACCAATTTTTAGCAATGTTCCTTCATTTTCTTGATTAAAAAAATTAGCAATGTTTACTTAACCCTCTATTTTGTTAGGTATGGAATTTTTGTTTCATGTCAATTATTTTCTTTATTTTTATTGTTTACACTTTTGCAGATGTCCCCATTCCCCCTTTTCCCTCTTGCGATCCAGCGGCCCCCCTCCCCTTCCCTCTATCACCACGCTATTGTCTGTGTCAACATGGTTATGCCAGTAAGTTCTTTGGCTAATCCCTTCACCTTCTTTCATCCAATCTCCCCAGTCACCCCTTCCCTCTGTCAGCGTCTGCTCATGTAGCCAGGCTTCTGTTTCTATTTTGTTCATCACTTTATTTTGTTCATTCAATTCTACATATTAGTGAGATTATATGGTATTTATCTTTCACCTACTGGCTTAATTCACTTAGCATAATAATCTCTAGGTCTACCCATGCTGTAAAAAAGGTAAGAGTTCCTTCCTTAAGTGCTGGGTAGTATTCCATTGTGTAAATGTACCACGGCTTTTTTATCCACTCATCTATTGATGGGCACTTGGGCTGCTACCAGATCTTAGCTATTGTAAATAAAGCTGCTATGAACATAGGGGTGCATATATCCTTTCTAATTTGTATTTATGGATTCTTAGGATATATTCCCAGAAGTGGGATCACTGGGTCAAAGGGCCGTTTCATTTTTAATTTTTTGAGAAAATTCCAAACTCTTCTCCACAGTGGTTGCATTAGTCTGTATTCCCATCAACAGGGCACTAAGGTTCCTTTTTCTCCACATCCTCGCCAGCACTTTTGTTTGCTGGTTTATTGATGGTAGCTATTCTGGCAGGTGTGAGGGGAAATCTGGTTGTGCTTTTAATGTGTGTGTCTTTGATGATTAGTGATGTTGACTATATCATTTTTATTCATTTATAATCTTCTTTAACAAATCATTACAAACGTAGTGACTTGAAAACACACAAATTTATTTTCTTATAGTTCTGTAGGTGAGATGTTTAAATGGGTCATCAGGCTGCATTCCCCCTGGAGGGAATCGTGGAGATTTTTCCAACTTCTAGAGCAGTGGTTCTCAACCTTCCTAATGCCGCGACCCTTTAATACAGTTCCTCATGTTGTGGTGACCCCCAATTTCATTGTTACAAATTGAACATAATTAAAACATAGTGATTAATCACAAAAACAATATGTAATTATATAGGTGTTTTCTGATGGTCTTAGGCGACCCCTGTGAAAGGGTCGTTCGACCCCCAAAGGGGTCGCGACCCACAGGTTGAGAACCACTGATCTAGAGGCTTCCTGCATTCCTTTATCTGTGGTCTCTTCCTCCATCTTCAAGGCTGCCGGAGTCCATTCATTGTCTTCACTAGCTGAGTTTAAACAGAAACCCCCAAAAGCTAGTAACCTTTGAAGTCCTAGCAAAGGTCAGGACTGCACCACCCAGTTAATCTAGGAACCACCCAGTTAATTTAGGTAATAATAGCTGAAGCATCTTCACCTTAGTTCCCTTAATTCCCATTTATTATTATGTAAATCCTTGCTGATGGGCTAGTCTGCCTGTTAATGGGGTCACCTGCCTAAGGGCTATGCTATGAGTGCATCCCAGATCAATAAAAGCTTGGTGAGACCTAAGCACAGAGAGGAAGTCCTTCGGGACTTGCCCGCCTGGTCCCCCAATATTGCAAAATTATCTCGTGTCTTTTTCTTTCATTTGTTGTGCGGCTCCACTTTCAGATACCGAACCCTACTCCACGCAGAACGTGGAGGGAGTGTTACTCGATATCTGGCGCCCGACGGGTAATCTGGAAGAGCAGGTCTCGCTGGAGCGAGAAAAGGAAGTTTTCACCGAAAAGGTGTGGAAAACTCACCGAAAAAAGGTGAGGGGGATTCTACCGCACGCAATGCCCAGGATCAACTACAGAAGCCCGGGTCTGTAAGTAACTGGGAACGTTTTCTTAACCAGGCTAACAAACGGGGCAGGATTTGGCTTTAAAAAAGTAGATTCGGCTTTAAAAAGGTATATTTGGCTTTTAAAAACTAAGAAACTTTATTATAGGCTTTTGATTTGCATGTTTAAAGTGTTAAAATTTTAGAAGATAACCTTTTACAGTTTTTGCATGTTATTATAGAACATAACCTTTGTTTTCATGAAAAAGGTACTCTTTTAGATCAGGCTGAAAAAGAATAGTGCCATGGTCATCTTAATGTGTTTTCTTGTCCAAATTAAAATCTTAATTTGTAGTTGGAATCTATCTGTTATAAGAAATGAAACCCCGCTGCCGAATCTCTCTCTGGTTCGGAGAGATTCAAAGGTGGCAGGAGAGGGCAGAGCTGTAAGCTCTCCTACAATGAGATTACTTAATGTTTTATTTAAAAATTACCGGAGAACATCTTATGACAACCAAACTTTGGCTAAGATAACCTTGGCTGCTAGCCATTGCTTCAGAAAGCGAAATAGGAAAAAATTTGAAATGTCTTTTTCTATTAAGCATGCCTTTGGGGAAAATACGCCATCTAAGTCATTTGCTAAAACTTCCCCCAAGCAGGATGTGATGGAAAGGAAAAGGGAGCACATGACGATCCTATATGGACTCCTCCTCCCCAGTATTCAAATTTAAAATCTCCTTCTCGTAATTAAAAAGTTTTACAAAATTTAAAAAATGCGTCTGGGATTTCTGTTCACGTGTAAAGAGAAAACCTGGCTTGAAACTAATGCGCGCACTGTCCGATTTTGGACATTTAGATAGAGTTTTAAGCTAAAAGTCTCTTTACAAATGTACAAAATAAACCCCAAGACTGATTATTTCCTAAGGAAAATGGCGAATTTGACCCAAGGTAGAAATTCTAGCAACAAGATTGGTGTTTTTCCATAATAATGTTAATGAAGCCTGTTCCAAGGCTAACTTTAAGACCTCTAAAAGGAAAATCAGTAAAATTGTCTGTTACAAAAATTTGCTAAAGTAAATGCCTCAAAATAATTGAATTTGAATCTCAAATTATTAAAATCTCTAATTATAAAAATCTAAGTAGCCCGGTAAAAAACCGGCCCTTTGTTAATTGAAAAGGCTGGCCAAAACATTTTTAATGAGAAAAGGGGCTAGATGCTTCCTGCCTGTAGCAAATTCTTAAAGAATGTGGTCAATTTACATTTGTTCTTCCAGGGAAAACAGCCCCCCCTTCTTCCCCCAGGCCAATTTTGAAACTTCCCCTGGCAAACAAGGGGCAGGAAACAATGTACCTACAAGCTTGTTTTTTGACCTTCCCCAGAGGAAAAAATTATGGTCGTTTTAAAATCGAAGGCTGGGCCAGGCCTGCCTTGCCAGCCTCAAGTGTGGTTTTCCAAATCTGCTGTAAAATTTAAGACCTTGGAGTTTATACCTAGATATCTTGAAGTGACAATACTGAATTAAATAAGATCTAAGTGTGCTTCGTACAAAATCTAAAGGACAGAATTAAATCTGTTGGTTGATTATGTCTTGCATTTTTGCAATTTATTCTTAAAAATGTTACTGATTGAGAAATGCTGAATATTTGACTTGCCAGCTAAAAGTCTTAAGATTCGGATTGAATTGGGAAAAAATTGTATAATTATGATAGCTAAATGCCTAAAAAAGTAAAAATTTATCTTTAAGAAAATTTTTGTTTTTTCTGAAAAAATTAGAATTCAAAATATGTTGCTTGTTGGTCTGATTAAAAAAGAGGATTAATTTTATGATCTCAACCGAAATTTTTAATATAAAAACCAGTTTAAATTTAATTGCAAAGAACAATGTAGACAGTCACCACTTTGGGCCTGGGCCACATGACCTAGAAGCCGCCATGTCAGCCACATGGCTTGCCACGCCCCTGGGGCCGCCATCTTGAAACAGCAAAGGCCCCTCCCTCTGATTTAGCCAAAAAGGACTGTCTTCTCACTGAGGCAGGATGGAATTTCAGGGGTGGAGCTTTAAGGCGGAATTTTACTAAGGAAATGTGGATGGGGGCAGAAAGTGTTCTTGCCTCGCGGATTTATTTAATACTATTTTTAAGAAGATATTTTTAATGATTAATTAGCAATCACGGTCTTAATATAATTTCAGTGGTATGATAGACCAATGTTTCTGAGCAGTTGGCTTTATAAGGGCCAACAATAGAGCTCGTATTCCTTAAAAAAGGCTAAGTCATTTTTCTAATCTCTTAAATCTAGAAAACCCTGCTTTCCTTAAACTAAGGACAATTAAAGGTTATATGTTCCCTCCCTAAACTAAAGTTAAATAGCTTATGTCAAAGCATTAAAAGGGTCTGATAACAGTAATCCAATTTCTGTGACCCCAGCCAAAATTTCAAAACCAGTTTAAATTTTAATTGATATCTCTTGATAATTATATGAAGTATATAATTTTTAAATTATATGTGTGTATATATATATATATATATATATATATATATATATATATGATGGTCTTTCAAGTTGGATTTCAAAACTATAACCAAGGAATGACTTTGAGAAATTTCAAGGGCCCTGAAATGTTTTCAAAAGTTTATTCTCTCTTTTTAAAGGATTTTTTAATTTAGCTAAATTTAATATACTTGAAATCACATGGAAAGATTTATCAAATAAAAATTAATAAATATATTTTAAGTTTTTGCCTCAAAGAAAGGGCAAAACAAGTTACTTTGTTTAATATTTCTTAAAATACAGCAGTGAAATTTTAAGATGTAATTTGAAATAACAAAAGCTCCTTGCTGCTGCTGGGGCAGCGTTTACCCCTTGTGAATCAGAAGGTTACTAAATACTAAATTTACTTGCTTTGCTTTGCCTTTTAAAAAAATACTTAAATTACTATCCTTGTAAGCAATTGAGTCCTAGTAAAGTAAATTCTTCTAAAAAAGTTTACTGAAGGCTTCCCATGATTCCTCTGAATATACAAATAAGCCAAAGGGTATACTCTTTAAAAATATAATTACTAACATTTACAGATTGTTGTTAAAATACTAAATCTGACAATAATTAGTCACCATAAACCACTTGAAATATATGGCTTTGCGGCAGTATTTGTTAAAATCTCAAAAGGCAACCAGGTTCCTTACATTTATTGCTTGTGTGAGAAAGAAAGCTGTCTGGAAGGAAATAAAAAGAGGTTTCCTTCAGAGGTCTAACTAAAATTAAAAATCAATATATTGGGCCTCATAAGCTAAATTAAATAATTTGTGTTTTGCCTCCTTAAACAAAGTTTATGTAAATTTACCCAAGGACTAACACCAGAAATTTATTTAATGTCACTTACTGTCCATAACTTAGGACAAGTAAAGTTAAAAGAATAAATGTTATTTCAAACTGACTTAAACTTGGCAAATTGGGTTAAGTGGATATTCAGGGGAACTTAGCTGTCACTTATTAAAAGATAAACTTTTACACTTTTTATATAAGACCTCCATCATTATACCAAAAAATACTACGCAGGAACCAATTCCTGGAACTTTAACTGTTTTTACTGATGGGTCATCAAATCGGAAAGCTGCCTATCATACTATAAATTCTGACCAAGTCATATTGACCAGTCATACTTTGGTGCAAAGAATTGAATTAAAAGCTATTACGGCTGCGTTACAAGATTTCCAACAGCCTATTAATATAATTTCTGATTCCTCTTATGCTTCGGGCCTAGTAAGTAGAATCGAAACTGCCCGGTTGAAATGGTTTAGTGACCAAAGTTTATTCTACTATTTAAGCAGGTTTAGCAGATTGTGCAGCAGGGAAAATACCCTTTTTATATCACCCATATCAGGGCTCACAGCATATTACCTAGCCCATTAACTAAGGGAAATGCACATGCTGATCAATTGGTTGCTTTATTAAAAGAGGCTTCAAGGTCTCATCAGCTTTTACATCAGCCTGCTAAAATGTTGTCCAAACAATTCTCAATCTCTCGACAGAAAGCAAAACAGATTATCAAGGAATGTCCCAGTTGCATGTTACATCTACCTCAAGGACCTAACACAGGAGTCAACCCTAGAGGTTTGCTAAGGGACCATGTCTGGCAAATGGATGTAACACATTATAGTCCTTTTGGACGTCTTGGGGCATTACATGTCTCTGTAGATACTTTTTCAAAGGTCCTATGGGCCACTGTATCTGCAGGAGAGACGGCAAAACAGGTTATTAATCATTGCCTAGCTGCTTTTGCCATCATGGGAATTCCAAAGATTATTAAAACTGATAATGGACCTGCTTATACAAGCTGTCAATTCCAGGAATTTTGTAAAAAGTGGAAAATTCAACACATTACGGGAATACCATATAATTCCCAAGGACAGGCCATTATTGAACGTCAACACCAAAGACTGAAATCTCAATTAGAAAAACAAAAAGGGGGGATGATGGAGAAATCACCTGCGGGTAGGCTGCATCAAGCCTTAATTACTCTAAATTTTTTCACTTGTGATGCTGATGGAAAGACACCTATGGAGCTACATTGGTGTCAGAATAAAAAGAAAATGGTCTAGTTAAATGGAAGGATCCCGAATCTGGTTTATGGAAGGGACCTGACCCATTATTAACCTTTGGTAGAGGGTACGCTTGTATATTCCCAGAGAATTCTTCCAAACCCATATGGATTCCTGATAGAAATATTAAATGCATCAGGAATCTAGCCAGACTGAAGATCTTGCACCTGGAGCCATAACATGCAGCTGCAGGCAATCAACCATCTCAGCCACAGAGAGCAGCGGCTCCAAGCAGTCCAATGAAGATGAGGAGCAGAAGGAAGACAAACCAGACAACCAACAGCCCAGAGACCACCTGGGGCACGGTAAAGGGAAGTATGGTAACAATCCTTTCAGGTAAAAACTATAGTTTCATACTGGTCTTAGAAGGCACATTTTTCCTTTACCTGGGAAGGACAGGATAGCTATCCCAAGCTCAGAGGGCTCCAGATAACTTGTCAACTCAGTGCTCTGGAGACCCAAAACTGTAACTTAGATAAAGTGCCTAAGTTAACCTAGGTTCCTCATTCCAAATCTTGAGTTTAAAATTGAGTTTTCATGACCTAGAGCAAAGAATATTCTTACATGGTATTATTCTACAAAGTTTTATTAATAATTTTTGATGCTTTACAACAGTTATATTGTACATTTATCCCAAACAAACTTACAAATTAATATTTACTTTAAATGTTTTAAGAAAGGATTTATTCCCTCCTGGGAAGGCACTTAAGCATTCTGTATTGACCTCTCTTGACCTTTTTTGCCAAGAGGATTCCAATTGTCTACAGCTGTTATCTAGGCTCTCCGTTCAAACTGAGATCATGAAAAGCTGGTACCATGGATCTGTCTCTGGCCCAATGGCATAAGCTGGGCCCTCTCTGGAGAAGAAACCTGGGTTCCCTATGATCAATGCCGGGGCCCCGCCAGCAGGCGAGGGGATCCAAAGGCAGTTGCTGGGCATGGAGGCCAGAGGGACATAGGCTATCAAGGAGACGGAACTGAACCTCACATCACCCTACTGGGCCCAGAGATGGCTGGTAGTCAACGACGGGTAAGACCTCACAGGGTGGGGCGACCTAAGACAGGCACAGTCGAGGGCCAGTAGGAGAAAACTTGGGGTGCAACAAAGGTGGGGCACAGATCCTCACCCCCCCAATGGTGCAGGGGCTTGAACACTCGCCCCTTCTGAGGAAGGTCTCCTGTCCCCATGGCTGCTTCTTGCTTCCCATGCCCAGCCCAAATCAGGAACCAAAAGAAAGAAGAGACTTGGTCCAGCTGAAAACAGAATCCAGATAAACGGAGGCTTGGCTAACAGACCCTATGTCTAAATCTAGCCTAACAACAGGAATGCTCAAAGCCTTCACAAGGATGTAAAGTGATCCTTTTCATTAATATTTACAGTGTAAATTAAGATTATTGTTAAAATATTAAATTTGACAGCAAAATAGTCTTCAAATTAGTTAGAGTCAAGTTTTCAAATTAATTAAATTTAGATAATTTGAAATAAGTAATTGTTCAGAAGGTATTAACAAAAATTTTCATTTTGTGGTAAAATTGCTTATCATGCTATGAACCTAAAGCAGTCATATTTTTGTGCAAAAAATTAATATTTAAAGCTATCTAGACTGCATTATAAAATTTCCAAAAGCCTTCTAATTAAATCAAAAAAAGGGGGATAGTGGAAAAATGCCATGTAAGGAAATAGATCCTGTAACTAAATTACATATAGAGAAAAATTTTTTTTCTCGTTTATAATGCTAATAGGGAGACACCCAGGAAAAACACACATGATGCCAGGGTAAGCCAGGGAAAGATCATTTTAAAGAAAAGACCCCAAGTAAGGTTTTTTCCTTTAACCTTTGGTCGAGAATATGTTTGTATACTTTCAGAGAACAGCTACAAGACCATGTGGACTCCTGTAACAACGGATCCCAGAAAGCCAGCCACAAAAACAGTTCAGAGATGGAGATGGTGGAAGACGCCTTGCCATGCTAGCAGTCAGCAGCTGTGTGTCGCTGCAGCGTGCCCAGGACCAGACCAGAAAGGACCGGACCTGCATTTTCCACCATCCAGAACCAACATTTCATTGCTGGCATGTACACATGAACTTTTGGACATTGAAACTTGGACTCAGAACTTTTGGACATTGAAATTGGGACTTGATTATTTTTTAAAGAAAAAATAAGGGGGAGATGCCGGAGTCCATTCACTGTCTTCACTAGCTGAGTTTAAACAGAGACCCCCAAAAGCTAGTAACCTTTGAAGTCCTAGCAAAGGTCAGAACTGCACCACCCAGTTAATCTAGGAACCACCCAGTTAATTTAAGTAATAATAGCTGAAGCATCCCCACCTTAGTTCCCTTAATTCCCATTTATTATTATGTAAATCCTTGCTGATGGGCTAGTCTGCCTGTTAATGGGATCACCTGCCTAAGGGCTATGCTATGAGTGCATCCCAGATCAATAAAAGCTTGGTGAGACCTAAGCACAGAGAGAGGAAGTCCTTCGGGACTTGCCCGCCTGGTCCCCCAATATTGCAAAATTATCTCGTGTCTTTTTCTTTCATTTGTTGTGCGGCTCCACTTTCAGGTACCGAACCCTACTCCACGCAGAACGTGGAGGGAGTGTTACTCGACAGTCCTCCTATTTTTTAATTGTTTTTTTTTCTTTTTGGTTTTCTGATTGAGTGATATTTTCAACTCTGTCTTCTAATTCACTGATTCGATCCTCAGCTTCCCCTCATCTGCTGTGTATTCCTTCCAATGTGTTCTTGATCTGTGTTATTTCGTTCTTTATCTCAGACTGTTCTTTTTTCATAGTTACTATAGCTTTTTCCATGCTGTTGAGCAACTTTATCATCATTACTCTGAACTCTGTTTCAGATAAATTTCTTATCTCTGCTTCATTTATCTCTTCTTCTGGAGAATTCTCTAGTTCTTTCATTTGGGGATCGTTTCTTTGTCTCCTCATTTTGACTTCCTGTTTGGTTTTGTGATTATGTATTAGGTAGATCCTCTACACCTCTCAATCTCTAGTGCTGGACACTATTAAAGGCTGTTTCTGACTAATAAGATCAAGCAAAGACTCAAAACCTCCAGAGACCGCCTCTGCCTCCAGACTGATAGGATTTTTACTTGAATTGCCCCCCAGGCAATTGTCCACAGGTGTGATGAGAGGTGTGTTTTTTTATCAACAGGGTGGAGCAGTTGCTTTTGCCTGAAGGCTAATTGTTATTTTTAATCTCTTAAGTGGCCTCAGGGCAAGATGTTTTCCAATAGGGTGTGTCAACTATCTTTCCCCCAGGCAAGGCAAATGTCTATGTGGGAAAGATGACCTCCACTGCCTGAGAGAATGATTCAGCCCAAGAAACTTGGGGTGTCTGCCTACTGAGTTCTACCTTCCTAGTCCCCAGTCCTGGTTTCTGCTTTCACAGCTCTAGTCCACTTCACCTTCCCTCTGCCTGAGCACAAGGTGGGCTGGATCCACAGGGAATTTTGTGTATTGGCCCTTTAAGAGGGTGCTTGAATTTTCAGCTGTTACTCCCTGGCAAACAGCACCCCACTGTTTTCACAGCCAGATGTTAT
>NW_005875657.1:0-11600 GCF_000147115.1 Myotis lucifugus | reverse complement strand
ATTGCTTCTCTGAGTTCTATTTTTAGCTGTTGCTCTCAGTTGGATTTTTCCACATATCAGATGTTCAACTATGTATCTAAGGGGACAATGTCTACCTTGGGGATGAAAAACTGACCATATCATTTTATGATTTGTAAGTTGTAAAAGGTTGTGGTAAAAATGTATTTCATTTCCCCTGAAACTTGTTAGGATTGAGGCACCACGCTGCAGAGAGTATATGATGAAATACAAATTGTTTTAAGTATTTCATAAGATATAATTCTGAGACACCCAGAGGAAGATGGGGCTAACTACCTATATGTTACTGACTAATACTAGAACATCTGACTGCTGGCCCCCTCCTTAGAAAGGAGTCTGGTGGTGACACGAGCAGGGAAAGATCAATCAGATGTGCTAGCATACAGAGAAGCAGTGGCTAGGATGGAGGGTGGCCAGGAGGACAGATCCAGAATAGGACAATCAGGCCCTAAGAAGACAGAGTAGGAACTTGAACTGAGAGAGAAAGAACCTCAGGATAGATAGTTGATAATGGAGGCTAACCAAGATAGTGAGCCACACAATTGTCAATAAATAACCATTTGTTAATCTTCATTCCCTCCCCGCCCCCAAGTTTATAACTGACGTATGCATATATTTATAGGTAAATGCATAGAAAAGTTATGGAATGATATGCACCACTTGAAAAATTCTGGAGAGAATAAATTGAATGGGGGTTGGGGATATGTGGGATGATTGTCTTTTACTCTAAATACTTCTGTGTTGTTTTTTTAAATAACAAAAATGTATTCATATATACCTTATGTAATTAAGGAAAAAACAAATAAAGACAAAGGGGAGAGGGTACAACACTATGTGTGCCTATTGTTAAAAAAATAAAATTAGAATCATGTAACTAGGAGAAAACAAAAACCATCTGTAACTCTTCCACACAGAGGTAACCAGGGCAGCATTCTCACCCAAACTCAGAATGGTAAACTTGGCAGAGAAAGTCTCCACTGGTAGAGAAAAGGGTACCCCACCAATAGGACTGGGGACAAGAGGCCAGAAGTGGGAATCATGCTAAGGTCTGAGCGGATGTAACCATTAGCTATGTCAGAAATAAGCGAGCAGCTGGTCAGGCAGTGGGTTGAGGTCAGAGATCAGGGGTTAGAGGGGACAGCACCAGCAAGAGAGGCTTAGGGAGTCAGACACTAGAGTCAGATGTCCCTCCTCAGTGCTGTTTTCATTCTGTGCCCATAAATGATAATGTCTTCAGCAAGAGGTCCAGTTATAGTTGGATCTTGCCCAAATTGGAGGCTGAAATTATAGAGTTAACACTACCACACCGGGAGCTCACCTTAGGCCTCTGGTGGAGATGGAGCTGGGAGAAGCTTCTAAAATGAGGGATCAGTGGCCTTACTTAGAGGTCAGTCTTAGATAAAGGAAGAGAGGCCTATGACTGAAAGAAGAGTGACAGGAAAAGTCTGTAACGTCTAGAAGCAATGGGGATGCTGTTGGCATGGGGCAGCCCTTCATTGTGTGACTCTCCATGCACTGCAGGAGGTTGGCCACCCGTGGCCTCTTTCACTAAAGGTGCCCTAGTCAGAGGATGACCCAGAACACCACCACACACCCAAACACGCTATGGCCGCAGTGCACTTCCTTGTTTGGAAAGCGTTGGATCCTGTGCCCAGGTAAAGGCACATCAGGAGGCTATAACGACGCCCCTCCCCTCCTCACCCCCACCCCCAATTCTCTTCTGCTGCAGGGATGCTGAACTGTGGCTTCCAGATGATGTCTGGGTTGCAGAGATAGGGTAGATGGAGGGGTTCTAAGTGGGAGCAGAAGTAGGAAAAGAGATGAAACCAAGAAGCACAGTTGGTAGGAGAAACAGCCCCCACCCTAACCTCTGAGGGAGAGAGCTAGCAGTTCCTTACCCCAAGAGCAGAGGCAGGAACCACCAGTTACGAAACAAGGCATCCATGTCAGTCCTTTGGAGTTTAGGACTTTAGCTTTGGATTTCACACATTTTTTAAAGGAGGATGAAGACAGCAGTTGTTGGATCTGCTGTGAACACTTAAAGAAAGGTTCTCTTCATCTATCATAGCAGTAAACACCTCTTGAGATAGAGCCTGTCACATCAATAAGATGTGAGACTCCTCAGGCTCAGCATCTCTCCAGATCCAACCACTGGGAGGGAAAGAAAAGGCTCGTATTTACAAAGGCTGCGGATAGTAATCATTCAATAAACCGTGGTTCTAGTTTTAGATGTATGTCTCTAGGTTTCCCAATAACAGGGCAATAATGCAGTGTGTGCCCTCTTAAATCAATAAGCAGGCACATTTTAAGCGTAAAATGCATTACCTTTCTGGGTTTGTTTGTATCCATTTTCACAAGCCAGTTAATTGCTTGGGAATATGTATGTATTCATTTCCCCGTTAATGTTGTCCTATACAAAACAAAGAACAAATACTCAGCTCAAAACATTTAAAGAAATGTTTTGAGGTATGAAACAGTAAAGCCTAACATAGTAGATTGCAAGTGCTGGCCTTAGAAAGAAAGCACAATAGATCCTTCAGTCCTCAGAGGCTTCCAGTCAAATTGAAAGGAGTCCCCACATTCTCCCACCCCTTTGTAGAGAAACTGAGGCAAATCAGCAAGGGTGTCTGAGAAGCTCCTATTGCTTCCATTCCTTGGGGTCCTGTTGGCTCTGGATGTAGCCCTGCATCATCCGCTCAGATACCAAGGATCAAAGCCCAACAGCAGAGAGCGTTTGTGAATGGCAACCCTGTGCCAGGCATTATACTAAACACTTGCAGGCGCCAATTCATTTGATCATCACAACAACTCTGTGAGCTGAGTCCTGTCCGTGCACAGATGGGGACACTGAGACGCCAGTGTGGTAGAACAGCAGCACATGGAGGTCTCCAGAATGCCCACCTTCCGAAGATTTCTGACTGAAATAACAAAGGCAAAAAAACTTCCCCTGGAAAGTTCACTATATAACGATCTCTAAGTTGTTTTCCTACCTTCTCCCATGTCTCTACATTTACCTTTCCTTCCTCAGGAAACCATGGGCAGGTTTTACTTACAAAATCCAACAAATCGAAAAGCTGTTGATACCTCACAGAACAGCCCGGTACTTAAGCATGGATACGTATACATTCTTTTCCTGCAATCCTGAATTGCCCATGTTTTACATCTAGTTATTACTAAACTTCACTCCGTACCTTCCTTTTGGTTTTCTGCATGTGCTTCACTGGAGCGTCCTTTCACCTGACAACTGAAGTTCCCCCGAACTCAGGCCCCGAGTTGGGCGTCACATGGGCTGAGCCAGCTCAGCCAAGGGTTCCTCAAGCCTGAGGGAGGGCGGTGAAGGATGAAGAAAAGACAGACAAAGAGAATAAGCTGGGTCTAGGTGGATCTTCCTGTGCCTGGCTGAGGCCACACAGAGAGATCCAGATGGCAAGCTGAGCCTTTATTTTATAGCCAGAGGTAAACAAGGTAGTGGTCACCATAGTTACAATGTTCTTATGAGTTTCACTTGTTTTGGCAGCACTTGCTGCACCTCCCTCAGCCCATTAGCTACCCAGATAAAATCTAGGGAGGTCATAAGGTCAAGCCTAATTATGCTAAGAGGACTGTGCCCTCTAAGCTGGGACTTGTTTGTGGCTTTGCCAACAGGTCAGTCCGAGGCTTAACCCTATAGCCGCTCCCTACAGTTCTGCAGTAAGAGGGACCAGAGGTAAATGCAGGCCTGGGTCAGGTGCTGGTACTGTGGCCCTCGGTGTGATCCCCACGGTGCTATCCAGTGCTCATTCTTTTTGTATTTTTTATTTTTTTTATTCGGTGTTCATTCTTCCACTGCTCTCCACAGGCAGGTTGGCTGTGCAGTTTTTGTTGCTGTTGTTGAGGGTCACCTAAGCCATCCTGAGTGAACAGGAAAAGACTGGTCCCCTTCCCCTGCTCCTTCTTTGCTTAATCAGCATCTTCTCCTGGGTGCTGGGAGCAGCTGGGGTTACTGAGCTGGAACCCAAGCAGATCAATGCCATGTGCTCTTGAGGACATTGTTAGCAGAGCACTAATGCTTATTGCGGATCCATCCGATATGCCAATCGTGGTGTAGAGGTTAAGTAGACTTTGTCTAATGTGGGGAGATTCATCTTACTAGAACATGGGACGTTTTTCTGCATTGCTCGTGCAATACAGCCTTATAGATGGTAAATTATGTTATTTAAAATTTGGAATAATGCTTTGTATGCAGTGTTTGCATAAATAATAAAAATGTCACCTATCAATATGTATATAAAACATATAAATACCATATATACACACACACACATATCTATATATATATATATATTTAAAACTTTAGACAATATGTCCTCCAATCACATTGTGTGTGAAACATTTTATAAAGAATTGAATATAGTTTTGCCTGACCGGTGTGGCTCAGTGGTTGAGCTTGGGCCCATGCATCAAGAGATCATGGGTTTGATTCCCAGTCAGGACACATGCCCAGGTTTTGGGCTCTATCCCCAGCAGAGGTCATGCAGGAGGCAGCCAATTGATGTTTCTCACTCATCAATGTTTCTATCTCTCCCTCTCCCTTCCTCTCTCTCACTAAAATCAATAAAAGCATTTTTTTTAAAAAAAAAAGAATTGAATGCAGTTTTCATTGTGCTAGGAAAACATACTATAAGATACCCAGATGCCAAATTCTTTTGCAAAACGAAAAATACAGTGGCAACATAATGTGCACTTATATGTTTTGCAGCATCAGTTTTTGTGATTAGGTTTTTTATTTTTTGTTATCTTTTTATTAAATGAAGGCACAGCACTATTGCAATTAATAATAACTTTGGCAAACTTGAATTCCTCTTCCTGATGTTGCTGCCAGCTCCCATGCAGGAGGGCCCTTCTGTGAGCAGAGGTGGAGGTCTATGCCATTTATGCCATATTCCCTCTAGATAGTGTCTCCTTTTTCTAAATTGTGTTGGGAGGCATATTTTTTTTGCTTGAGGTTAAAATTTTTTGTGGCCCTTTGTGGGCCATGAATAAAACAGGGACACATGCTCACTAAAAATGTAAAACTAATACATTTTTTTCCTGCTAGAATATTTCCAGGAATCCCTCTCCTCAAAACTAGAGATATTTCACCAAATTTTGCTAGCTGAGGTCACTTATGCAAAAATAATAGCTATATTAAACACCTTGGATTCTGTCCCCCTTACGGATATTACATTTTTAAGAAAACTCCTGCACGAATGCAAATGCACAAAGAGAGACATTTTGTCAGATGTTTAGTCACACAGATAAAACTGTCCTCCTTGTCATTTTCTCACCTACATTCCTAATGGGAAAAGAGGAATCTTAAGTTCCTGTTGCCAAAGGCACCCGAGATCCTGGAGCACAAGGCCACAAAGAAATGAAAAATCCTTTCAAAGCCAACAGATAATGATGAATCCCAACTATTTGGAAAGATAACCCTATCTGGCTACCCCAGGACTAGAGGCCTTATCCAAGTCCCCCATTAGCCAGAAGGCTGCAGTCAGGGGATTACAGAAGATACTGGCCCTTAAAAGGAGCCCGAGAGCTGAACTCCTTGCTGAGCTATTCAACAGAAAGTGCTGTGGAAAGCCAAAACCCGAAGCCGCCCTGAGCAGTGCCGGAAGAAGCGAGTAGAACTAACGCTGGTGTGAAATATTTATTTATGTAACTGTTATCTTTCTGGGGCATGGCTGATCAGAGGTGGACTACGGTCTGTTTATCTTGTTATATGGGCCTTCTGCTGCGTTAATTTAAAACAGCTTTTCAAACAAACTACAAGACCCTTGAGACACCCTTAAACTGTGACTATGCACATAAATATTTAGGGGCCATAACAACACAGATAATGCTATGCTTCTAAAGTCTTTCACAAACACATGTGAAAGTGCTTAGTATACAATGAAAGTCTAATAAGATGTAATATAATTATATAAAGTTATATATAATATATAATAAATAGATAGATTTAAATATCTCTATAGATATATAATGCATATTATACCTTATAATAAGATATGGGATATAATAAGAAAGAATAATAAGATATTATTCTCTATATTGCTGCTATTTACAAATGAAAGGGACTGTTACATTCAGGAGGTCATTAGGCTCAACCTTGTTAGAGAGATTGGGGTTGAAAGGAATTCTGGAACAGGTAGGCTTTTCCTAGGCAACAGAAGGGCAAAGCAAGATTATCTGGATGATACCTAGTTTGGATTGTTCTAGGTAATTCAGACAATCTAGGTATCTCACAAGCCAGTTAACCCTATATGAGCTGGCTCGCCTGTCTTCCCATGAGGAGCCAGAATTCTGCAACATTTACCTGTGCACTATGTTTCTGGGTCTGTGGACCTGGGCTTGGTGTTGTCTGCAGGATATCAACCCCATCAACTCAAAGTACACAGTAGTTGTGGAAGAGCTGGTGATCTTAACATTACTGCCAGTTGTCTTAGAGGGCCTTTAAAAGGTCCAAACAGCCTGGCTGCCGTGGCTCAGCGACCCAGGAATCAAGGACCCAAGAAGTTGCTGGTTCAGTTCCTGGTCAGGGCACATGCCCAGGTGGCTTGCAGGCTTGATCCCCAGTGGGAGGCCATGCAGGAGGCAGCCAATCGATGCCTTCCTCTCTCATCAATGTCTGTATCGAGCTATCCCTCTGCCTTCCTCTCTCTCTAAAAAATCAATAAAAATATATTTAAAAATATAAAATATAAAAAATAAATGAAAAGTCCAAACAGAACCTTTTCCCTTTCTGATAGGTGCCTGTTAGCACATGAGCAAGGACAAGAGTCCTATCCTCTACCACTCACTGTGCTCAGTCTTCCCTTTCCTCAGGGGAAAGAAACTTGCGGCCCATGAACCTAATAGCAGCAGCCTCCTGCCTTGAAGTGAGTGCCTTTTAAGAAATGATTGGATTGTAATCCATCCTGTTCTCATTATAGGTGTGATATGGGTCCCTAAATATTTTCCAGGCAGAGCGCTCCCCATTGTTGTCATAGGAGACAAAAGAGGACTTCTGCCTCAGGCAAGGGAAAGGCCAGGGTGCCTCAAGGAAGGGAAGCAAGTCACCAAATCACATGGAAGGACTGAGGCGAGGCTAGAGTTTATGTATTTTCCTATAACTGTTTTTTTTATCAAGATGATTTATTCATATTATTTTCATTGAATGGAATAGATTCCTTAGCTCATCCTCACCTTCACGTGACCTTGGGTTTTATGGTGTGATAACGGTGTCGATTACAGTTGTGTTGGATACAAATCAACTCTGGAATAACCTAGATGAGAGCCTGTCAGGGAGCTGCGGGTAAACAAGGCAGGCTCGGTTATTAAATGGGGAGGAGGGGCTCGCTCAGGAGTTACGGCCGCGCGTGGGGACCACTTTCCGGAGAACCGACGGGACCATCAGAGCAGCACAATCACCCTCTTGCCAGCTTTTCCATTTAGTTTTCAGGTGAGCCCTTGAATAAATAAAATGTGATCTCATCCCTGATCTAATTGGCTTCTCCCAAGGCAAGGCTACTAGGAACTTTACACTTTGTTTCATCCCCAATTTCCCCATATTAAGTTTTGAGCATTTTCTCTGTGTCATAAGTGACTATGCATTTTATAGGCATTGATTATCCCCTTTAATCCTCACAACTGCCCTGCAAAGAGGATTATTTTTACCTCCTTTTCCCAGTGAGGACTCTGAAGTGTGAAAGTGGAACGATTTGCTCAAGAAGTGCCTGTGCTACAAATAGAAGCGTGTTGCTCATGTTATGCAGAATATTGGAGCTTTTTAAAAGATTCTTTCTTCTTCAACTTTCATATTTTCCCCACAAGGCCTTGCCTTGATCTTCAGCCTCTCAACTTCAACTGTGTAGGAATGGTGCTTACATTCTCACTGAAAGAAATGACAAGCAACGAATATCAGTTTCTGCGTTCATATCAACATCTGGCGATCAGATGTCTTACTCGGCAGCTGATACTGGGGTGTTGGGAAGAGGGAGCAGGGATTTTCTTTCCTTTTTTTTTTTTTTTTTGTACAGTGCCTAACAAAGGCATCATGTTAGCCTCCTGAGCAATCCCGAGAAGCAATGAAATAAGGGGACATTTAGAAGAGCCTCAGGCCTGAGGGGGCTCTCGAGAGAACCAGTGCCTCCGAGGAGTTTTCACATATCAGCCACAGCATCCATTTCCTCCCACAAGCACAGGCGTTCGAGTGCACATTTTAGCTGTGGCTTCTAAGTGCCTATTTTTACCACGGTCCAGTTATTAATGAACTGAAATGTCTTTTATTTTCCATTGACACTGTCACTTCTGCTATTTATTTTAGATAGTTAGGATGTCACGGGAACAGAACTTCACCACCACATCCACAAAACAGAACGGGAGCAATTACAAAGCTCTTCGATTTATCCTCAAAGAGACCCTCCCCTTAACTAATGAAGATGTTTGCAGTCCTGATTTCCTATTTTTTATGGGACTTTTCAATATCAAAGGTCAGATTTAAAAAAAAAAAAGTTTGTTGTTTGCATCTGCTGAGTGGAGATTCATGTTTGAAACCATTTCGCTCAGCATCAGGGCTATGTGAGCTGCTGCAACTAAGTGTTCCCCTGCCCCGTGTCCTCCAGAGGACAGTGATATCTGCCCAGAAGGGCTGAGCAGCCACCTTCACAGGTTCAGACTCCACTCCTCCTCAGCCCCTGCTGAGCCACACCGGCCAGGGCCAGGGCTAACAGTTGCTTTCAAAGCACTATAGTTAATGTGCAAAAACAGAAAACACATCTGACATCTGCTCTGTTTGCCACTGCACTCGACTGGGATAATGCTCCTGTTGCCTCGTGGTGGGCATTTCCAATGCAGTAGAGAAGGATTAATTGCCTTCTAATCCAGATTAATTGCCTTCTAAAGATTCAAACTGAAGCTCTAGTGACTCACTTTAAACAATATTTGAACTGTAATTATAGTCTTCAAATCCATTTGCCCCTTTTTGGAGCAACACTATGTCACTGACATGGCAACATCTCTTTTTTTTTTTAAATATATTTTTATTGATTTTTTACAGAGAGGAAGGGAGAGGGATAGAGAGTGAGAAACATCGATGAGAGAGAAATATCGACCAGCTGCCTCCTGCACACCTCCCACTGGGGATGCGCCCGCAACCAAGGTACATGCCCTTGACCGGAATCGAACCTGGGACCTTTCAGTCCGCAGGCCAACACTCTATCCACCGAGGCAAACCGGTTTCGGCGCAACATCTCTTTTTGATAGACCTCAGGACGCTGCTCCAGCAGCCGAATCATGACTCCTGGAACCTGTGCTATAGGGGAAATGTCAGCGTGACTGTGGGAAGTGGCAGCAGGTGGACAACGTCTCTTCCCGAGACACAGTGTGGAGTTTCACTTGAAATACACGACCAGGACGAGCTGTTAGGTTGGGTTCTAAGTGAGAACATGCTGTGTGGTGCTCCTCACACGACTCACTTTTAGGGGTTTGTGAAGTAACTGGATTGTGCACAGGCCATTGGGAGACACCAGCAAAGGGGCCACATTGCCTGTCTGCCATGATTCCTTTATGAATAAGAACTGAGGCCAGGCACCCAGTTCCCCTATGGGGTCGTCCCAGTGCCAGGCACACATGGGGTGTTCAATGTGTGCTTACTGAATGGAGCTATGCTTGGTGCCTCATGTGGACATGAGAAAGTAATTAGGGATGTGTACCATGTTTTGTCAAGGATTTGTGTGTGTGTGGGAAACCACGGCGTAGAGAGGGACATTTACTGCAATCATAATGAAGCTTAAACTTCAGGACGGCCCCTTCCAAGGCCCTGTACACATGTTTATATTCATAATTGTGAAACACTTTATTAAAGAAGACACCCAAATTTTATAAGCTTCAGATCCACAGAATCTATATCCACTATGGCATAAAATAGCATAAACACATGATTCTATTTTCAAAATGGAAAATTCTATCCAAAAATAGAATAACAAATATATATGCAACACACTCTAACACACACTCAAGTTAGGGAGAATATATATTAAGAATATTGAAACTGGTTTTCTCCGAAAGTGACTATTTACTATTTTCTATTTTATTAAAGTGAACAAGTGAATTAGTGCCATGTTAAAATTGACATTTTCCCGTGTAAGAATATTCCTTTGAATTCAATAACATTTTCCCAACTTCTACTTCCCATCAATCACTGCTATATTTCTCCCCATCCAGCACTGGAAAGGAAATTATCTTTTCAGTTTCATTGTAATCATAACTCTAACTTGGGTATGTAAAATAAAAATATATGAGCAACACTGGCTCCTTCTGAGTTAAAGTTCTCAAATGCACGGAAGGATGCATGCCCGCTGTTTGGTGGGTTTCTGCAGGAAGTTGATAATGGACGGAGTTGAGAACTTCTCTTTCTCACATGCCTTGGCCCCATCTCTAAGCCCCTGGTCCCTTTACCTACCCGGTCTTGCTCTGTCTTCAACTTGAAGTGTCTGTACCCATGGTGACTCACAACTCTCACCATCACCTGGTAAAACACTTGAAATCTGAAACTCTGGGCTCATAAAGTAGACAGTTGGCCTATAGGGTTCTGTCCACAAAACCCAGGATCACAGAGGCTGTGTCCCCTAAATTCAAATCTCCATTAGAGTGTCTTAGAATTAGAATCTGAGAATTACCTTCACCAGCCAAAGCTGGCCACAAGGCATGTGAAGCACTGCTCTTCCTCGCGCTCAGAGCCCATTCTGCAGAGCATTTCACCTGTCCCCCCCACATCCTGGGCAAGGGAGGACCAGGCACGGGGAGGAGGCAGGGACATTGGTGTTGTCCTGAGGCATTACTCTTGTCCTTCCATATTCTCTGTGACCCTGAAAGAAGACCACAGGAGAAAAGACCACATTATGAGTGGGCAGCTGTAGTCTTGATGGGTTTGACAAGGGAAGAAAAAGAGGCAGAGCTAAGGGTTTGGAGCTGACTTCCATATCTCTATGGAAATGTCATTAATTTATCAACTCACTCACTCATTCAGCTTTTCAAGCATTCAACAGATATATCAGGCCCTTACTATATGCCAAAAACCGTTTTATATGCTGTGGATACAGACAAAGGTGAACAAAACAGATGACAACATGGCATTTAGGTACCACAATGTGGTGAAATCATTTCCTGGTCGTTTTTAGTATTGTTGTAATTTTTCTAAAAATAGGCAGACACGGAAACATACACCCAAAAACACAGACTAGCAGTCTTTTAACTTTCTAATAAAATTCAATTATGATTAGGTGTTCACCTCAAAAACATTAGCATGGCTGGAAACCCCATGCTTGCAATCTCAATTTTGGCACCAGCCCCCAATGGAAGGTAAGGGAAAGCACAACACCATCCAAAACATGAGGGTTTCTCTGGAAAAGAAACCACATACAACAGTGACAGAGCTTAGTAAGCACTATATAATTGCCAGCTATCATTATCATCGTCATCTTCATCATTATTTTAGGGAAAGGGGACAGAAAATGCAAAAGTTTGGAGATGAGAGAGAGCATAATATGTTCAAGGGTTTAAAGAAACTTCTGAGAGGCACAAGG
>NW_005875656.1:0-11601 GCF_000147115.1 Myotis lucifugus | reverse complement strand
ACTCTCACTTTCTCTAAGTTACAGAAATCACAGTATGTCACTCTTTTTGCTTTCTTATTAAAAAAGAATTACAATCTCCCATCACAGAGAATAACATTTTTAAATCAACTAATACATGTCAAATATTAATAAGCATTTTGCATATAAGAGACAGTGAAATACCAAGCTACTTTAAACAGTATATTTTAAATCTATGAAAACTATTGCGTATTTTAAATTATTATGCCAAGGGCCAGCCATGCCAATCAATCAATATTGATGTATAAACTCAATCAAAAGGACAAAATTATAGTAGAATGGGAATATTAGAAATGATTATAAGTGGGGGGGTTTTTTAGTGTGAATCAAGTTCTCCTTAGGTATACATAGCATTCTAAGGCTGTTGACATTATTACTTGTTATAGCAGAAAGCTCCAGTATTGACATGCTTTATTTTCTTAGCAATGGTAAAACATATCCATAGAGAATGTAATAGATTTATTTCCTTCTCCAAGTGGCTCCATCTCAACACAATTTAGTGTCATGTAAATGTAATAGTAATATGCCTCTCCCTAAAACAAATTTAGCCTCTTCCTTATGTGTATAATCAACTCTTTTAATTTCTCAAGTTTTCTCTCTGACAGAAGATAAGAAATGGTCAAATGATATGAAGTGCTTCTTTGCAACAATTACATCACTTTCCTTGACCTTCAAATTACATACAGCATTTACCTTGAACAAAGCTGTACAGTTGCTCACTGTTGTGAACAGCAAGATTCATCTGGCATTGTTAACATAATCAGAATCAGCAGTGAAATAAAGTTAACTGAGCATACATTCTCTTTATAACTCCAGGAGAAGTTTTAAAACCATATTAGGATCTTTCAGATAGTTGACGTTACCAAATTGGTAGCACAGAAGAAGTGTTATGGTAAGTAAAAAAAATCCCATTGCAGAAACTATATTAATTGTGCAATACTTTTTATTGTATTTTGAATAGATTTTTATACTAACTGAGAAATAAATGGGACACCCCCCCCCAAGAAATAGTGACAAAGGTGTGGGAAGTTCAAGTCCAAATGTGTCATACATAAACTACAATTTGAACATTTTTCACAAATGACATTTATTCAATTATAACGATCTTTTTCAGCCAAGATATAATTGGCAAAGTTCCAAATTACAGGTAGATAATTAAAATGGTCAAAGTCCCTTACAAATCTTTTTCTTTGTTTTTTTTAAATTTTATTTATTTATTTTTCCTTATTGATTAAGGTATTACATATGTGTCCTTATTCCCCCATTGCTCCCCCACTCCCCAGCTCCTGCCCTCACACCCCTAGTGTCTATGTCCATTGGTTATGCTTATATGTATGCATACAAGTCCCTTGGTTGATCTCTCCCCCTTTCCCCCACCCCACCCTCCCCTGCCTTCCCTCTGAGGTTTGATGGTCTGATTGATGCTACTCTGTCTCTGGATCTGTTTTTGTTCATCAGTTTATGTTGTTCATTATATTCCACAAATGAGTGAGATCATGTGATATTTATCTTTCTCTGACTGGCTTATTTTGCTTAGCATAATGCTCTCCGGGTCCATCCATGCTGTTGTGAATGGTAGGAGTTCCTTTTTACAGCAGCATAGTATTCCATTGTATAGATGTACCACAGTTTTCTAATCCACTCATCTGCTGATGGGCACTTAGGCTGTTTCCAAATCTTAGCTATGGTAAATTGTGCTGCTATGAACATAGGGGTGCATATATCCTTTCTAATTGGTGTTTCTGTTTTCTTGGGATATATTCCTAAAAGTGGGATTACTGGGTCAAATGGAAATTCCTCAAGAATAAGTTTGCAGTGTCTCTGGGACAAGGTCAGTTAATTTTAGAAAATAACAATCAAGGAAGAAATAGCCTAACTTAATATGAAACCAAACAATAAGCTCAATATATGGACATCCAGACTTGAGGTTATTGTATTTCTTATAAGACACTAATAATATTTTAAAAACTGAGAATGTTGACTAAGATAACTTTGGAGTTATCAGTAGTATTTCTCAATGGAGCATATGGTTGATTAAAATGACAAGGAATCATTACTCTAGACATCAAGTTCGGTACAGGAATTATGAAAATTGATGTTTTCTTTACCAAAGTCAACAATCTTATTGCATTAGTTTATAAATTTGTATCCGTTTAGTAATTTTGATCTGCTTATACATTAAAATGATTTTTGAAGCATAGTTTATTCTCAGCAACTGGTATTTTAACATATTTTCAAATTTTAAAAAAGATATTTAAAAAATTAACACAATATAGAAAAATAATCTAGAGAGAGTTCAAAAGAATAAACTTCCAGTTTTATTTCCTTCAAACAGATTTGTTGTTTTTAAAATTAGCTATGTCCCAAACCTTTTTTATTTAAAAAATATACTGCTGCTTTTCAGTGCTAATGTTTCAATGTCTGCAAAACATTTGAAGGACTTCAAAAATTAAAAATATATAGAAGTATATAGAAATAATTAGAAATATTCAAATAAAACTGACATGTTCTTTGAAAAATTTTACTTAAATTTATGTTGATTCTGAGTTTTGATGTACATTTTTTCTCCTTCAGCATTTTTCAGAAGAAAATTCTTAAACACACTTTCTGGGTACTTTTTGGCAACAGCCCTGTCTGTTCTGTAATAGCAAACATCACTGTTGGAGTGGAATTCAGCATTAATTAGTTTCATGACTGCAGGCAGACACATTTCCTCAAGGAATCAATTTCCAACAGAGGGAAACATGTTTTGTCCCCGGCAAGACATTCACAGAAATAAAATATTAAATGGCCATCTACTATGTGCAAGACATTTGAACAAACCATAGCTAGTTAAAGCATAAAATAAAATGCCAAGTAAATATTTCTTTTACCTATAAAACAGAGAAATTATAAAAACATAAAAATTCCATTCTTTCTGTAAGGTCTTGCTACTCTCATTTAAGAGAATGTTACTAGTATATTTTCTGCCAACAGGTTTGTGAATAGTGCCTATTTAATGCAAAAATTAAAGGTACATATATACCCATTGAGCTATATCAACTCAAAGGTGATTCTGTGATTCTCCTCTGGATCCTCATTACTAATGTTTGAGCCTCTTCACTATTTCTTTCACATACAACATATCATAATTATCTCTTGTTAGATATCCTACATAAAATTAAAATGCTTTTCAGGATTTTAGTGTACACAGAAACCAGAAAAGCTATATCTTTTTATTTAGACAGTAAGAATTCATTTAAAAAATATTTGTATATCTTCACCATATTGTGGTTCTGTGAATGTATTTTGAAATTCTGTAGTTATAGTATGGATGAGATCAAGTAGGAGAGGAAATATTCTCATGTGCTACTCTTTCCACATTTTATTTACTGTGTCAATCCCACAGGTGGTCCCACACTAGGTCCTTGCATATTGATGAGCACATATCTTGACATCTACTACCACCAAAAATACTTTATTATCAACAAGGACTCTAAGGCAATATGTAAACATCACTTATCTAGAAGCAATTTCATATTATCTGGTATCCACTAATTTTGTCCAATTAGGAAAGAAATATATATTCATACTAAAAACAAATTAAGAGTAAAGAAAACATATACTTATAGGCAATTTTTATAAATATTTTGGATTTCATTGTATGAAGTATTTACACAACTGACATAACTTCATATATAATATTTATATCCACGTTACTTTACCTTATATCAGAAGTTTCCCATAGCAATAAATTTAATTCCTTTCAAACAATTTATGATATCTACTCAGTATTTTTACATAAATAAATCTAATTTATCTAAGCATTATCTTGTGGTTGAGCATTTTATATCCAAATTTTATACAGTAAATATAATGTTACAATGAATATATCTGTACTAGTATATTAATCTGTTCACAATTTATGTAATTTGGTAGGATTGGTTTCCCCAAAAAGTAATGTCTAAATTAATTTATTTAAACATTTTTAAAGCTCTTGATATATGTTACCAAATCACTTCTCAGGAAATTTTATCAATTAACTCCCACAGAAATGTATGAGAGTTTATAATATCTTTTCTGGAATTGCATATCTTTTAAAAAATACAAGCTTAGAATTTTATTTCCTGACACTGCAGTGTTACAGCTAATTTGAAATGCCAGTATATTATATATCTATATCTACATCTATATATCTGTCTATTTACATTGAATCTCATTATTCATGAATTTTATATCTACAAATTGTGGCTTTGCCTACTTCTAAAATGTATTTGTAATCCCCAAATCAATGCTCCCTGATGCTTTTTTCTGGTCATTTGTGGACATGCACAGAGTGAAAAATGTGATTCTCCAATGTGCACATGCCCAGTTGAGGTTGGACATAAGGTGACATGATGCTCCCCTTAGTTCAGCTTTCAGCTTTCAAGCTGTAAGCAAGTGTCCTTTCAGCCACCTATTTAAGTGCCACCTTTTCCACGTTTTTGTGCTTTCTGTGGGAGAAATTTGCTGTTTAACATGCCCCTCTGCACCCCAAGGCATAGAGCTCTAATGCTGTTCGTTGTTCCTAAGTGCAGGAAGGCTGTGACGTGCCTTACAGAGAAAATACCTGTGTTAGAGCAGCTTAGTTCAGGCATGAGTTATACTGCGATTGGCTGTGAGTTCAATGTTAATGAAGCAGCAACATATTTTAAACAGGGTGTCTTTGAAAAGCAACACACATAAAATAAGGGTACATATTGATCAGTTGATAAAAATACAATGATCAGAGGATCACAGATACCCCAGCCTGTATTTTCCCTACTAGTCATGGTTCAGTGCTTGCTAATTCAGGGTTCCTGGGGACTTTACAGACTATAAAACTACTGCAACTAATGAGAACTGCCTGTGTCTATCTATCCACATAGAAACGCAGTCTTCAAAAGTAAAGGAGATATTACTCAAGGACTTAGCAGGAAGAGCAACCTGAAAACTGGAATGGTAAGTAGATGAAGAAGCTTCACCTACTACGGTTATGCTAAGAGCAAAGACATGTATGTGTTAGCAGCTGTATGACAATTATGTCTATTTTGTCAAATAAGAAGAATGTGTTCTTACCTGAGCCCTAAAGAAGGAAAGAATGTCATCAATCCATACATATTTTAGAGAATAAAATTGATAGTTCTAAGATTTCTTGTCTTTGATCTTCCTTATAAATTAGGAGGTAACTCTTTCCAAACAGTGTAAAAACAACAGCTTCCGCCAAATGAAAAAGATAGAGAATAGTCCTATGAAAGAGGTAATCAAGAGTCAATTGAAAATGAGCGCTTTTTATTTTTTATTTTTATTTTTTTTTTCCGATGCAAAAGCATAAGAGTCTTTATTCGAGCTAGCTCGGCTCCCCCACCTTGCCGACGCAGCGACAGGAAGCAGAGAGAGAGATAACTCTGTGTGGAGACCGGTTATATAGGGGGAGTTGGAGGAAGGGGAGGAGAAAGGACTGTGCTCTGCTGATTGGCCAGGCACAAGTCTGTGTCTTGTTCCTGGGTGTGGCTAGTAGAGGCTTAGACTTCCGGGAAGAAGCTCCTTGCCAAGCACGTGGCTAAGGTAAGATGGAGCACTTACCCTGGGGCAAGGTGGAGGGCGTAGCCCTTACCCTGGGGCAAGGTGGAGGGCCTAGCCCTTACCCTGGGGCAAGATGGAGGGCCTAGCCCTTGCCCTTTCATTCCCCCCTTTGTCTTGGAACTTCCGGCTCAATCATGAGACGGACTGCTTTTCTATTCCACCATTGCTAGAGGCCCGTACTGGGCATATCTTAACAAATGGTCTGGTGGAAGGGAAAGAAACCATTTTAGCTTTAACAACTTCTATTGAAATAGGATTTTTCTTCTTAAAATTCCTCCATGGCTATCAAAAAGCCAAATCAAGATTAATTTATCTACTGTCCTGATGTTTGCATAAACACAACAAGAATGGTAACTGACTACCTTTGCTGGAATCTCATGGTTGAATCTTAATGTGCCCCGTAGGGCCAGGAAGCCGCGCCACCCAGCTGCCATCAGGCCCGCCTGCAGTATCTGCTGAGTTAGGTGAATCCCTCACCTGTAACAACTCCACCTGAGCCCACGCTCTAGGCTTTAAGCCCATCTCAGTAGCCCTCCTACTTGTTGAGGCCCAGAGTGTGTGGGGGTTCCGCAGGAATGCAGAGGCATCCCTACTGCTCCCCTTCTACTCTTACCAACCGCCAATAATGGTAGGGCATGGGCCTGACGCTCCAGCGCCAGCCATCTTCAGGGCTTCCAAGCAGGATACCAGGCTTTCTTCGTGGCATTTTTACTGGCTTCAAGTCTTTAGAGCTCAGACAGGGCTCTTTAAAACATGATACTCCAGTCAAAGTTTTCCATTAATAAAACCACTATTAGGAACCAGTCTTATTGAATCTATGCAAAGAAATGTATTGCCATGACTTATTTAGCATTGCCAATATTTCAGAGGAATTATGTAAGGAGAAAAACATACTGATCTGCTCTAAGATTTTCTGATTTTTCCTTGCCAATTCCTTTTCATGGAGTTATAACAAAACAGTAACTGTTGGCATTAAACTTTCTTTCTATGCATAACCATGCCTTAGACCTTCTATTCCAAACAGGCCTTTCCCAGCTTTCTACAGTTGAGGTTTGTACTACCCCTGACATGGGCATGGTTACGCAGGCCTGCAAGACAATATACAGGCTGCCAACCATCAACTGTCTCTCAACAGAGACCAAAACCTGATGGGCACCCTTCCCTGCCCAGTTGGGCACCTGCCCTCTTGGCAGCCAGACACCCTCTACTCTTGGGGTTCACCCCACACAGTCCCCTTCCAGGACAGTCAACATACATTCAAACCTGCAAGAGAATCAAAGGTCAATATAACATATCAATACAATGAAACATAATATTGGCATCATGGCCACTTCAGGCAGCCAAATCCTACTAAAGTCTATTCTTGACCTTCCTATAAATTGTCCTTGTCTCTTTGGAGCCATGTCCATGAAGATTCAGGCATCATCTAAGTCTATTACACAGTATTGTGGGGCTCCCGGCAGCAGGAGTGATCGCGAGCAATGTTACCAGCATCAGGCAGGTCGAGCACGCCGTAGCTTGAGCTTGAGCGGGTGGCGTTGATCTCGATCGACGCTCCATTTGGTGAAGAAGTCTTCCCGGATCACGGATGGGTCCGCTGACCGGATGTGAGTGTGATGAACCCAGGTCGCTATGCCGTCTACCTTGAGAGCGGTGGGGGTCGTCAGCACCACAGTGTAGGGACCCTTCCAATGTGGTTCGACGGTCTCCTGGCGGTGCCTTCTGTCGTGGACCCAATCTCCTGGTCTGTGCTGATGAGGAGTTGGGGTTGGGCTGGTCTCGTACAGGTTCTAGGGCCCATTGCCTTCCTTTCACAGGCAGGGGGAAGGGCCCATGAAATCTCTGCCCTGAGGAACTGTGAGCCCCACCCTTAAATGTCCCAATCAGACTAGAAAATCCACAAATACCTTTTAAATCTACCCCAGAATTTCAAAATCCCAACCCAGCACAGAATATCACATAGCAAATCAAAGTTCTCAGCAAACAAACAGACAGAGATGTTTACTAGTTAGGCGGCCCGATTCCACCTCTGACAGAGAGCAAGCACCCTTAGGGAAAGATCCCAGCGGCCGCTCAGGGTACTTTGCTATCGGTCAGAGCACTCAGCCTCAAAGAAATCAAGCCTGTGGTTGTTGTTTTTTTTTTTTTTTAGACACAAACAGAAATTTCACTAGCTAAACATTTTTCAATAAAGACAGATAACATTTCCCATTAAAAACTTTGAATCACCACAGGAGAAAACAAAACAAAACAGGAATAAACAAAAACACTTTTACACAGGCGCATGCCACATTTACAGCACAAAATACCAACAGATAACCTAGTTTGATTAACATATTATCTAGAGCCCATGGGTAACCTGGGTTAAACTTAGGCATGTTATCTAAATTACAGTCCTGGGTCTCCAGAACACTGAGTTGATAAGTTAACTGGAGCCCTCTGAGGGCCCAGGCAAAGGAAAAATGTGCCCTCTAAGTCCAGTATGAAACCAGTTTCTACCTGAAATAATACTTTAGAAATTGGATTACTGCTATCAGTCCCTTTTAAGACTTTGACATAAGCTATTTAACTTTTGTTTAGGGAGGGAACATATAACCTTTAATTGCCCTTAGTTTAAGGAAAGCAGGGTTTTCTAGATTTAAGAGATTAGCTTAAAAATAGTATTAAATAAATCCCTGAGGCAAGCACACTTCCTGCCCCATAAAACTCCACCTTAAAGCTCCACCCTTGACTAAATCAGAGGGAGGGGCCTTTGCTGTTTCAAGATGGCGGCCCCCAGGGGAGCAGCAAGTCATGTGGCTGACATGGCGGTTGCCAAGTCATGCAGCCCAAAATGGTGGCTGTCTACACTTTTTTTTTGCAAATCAGGATCAATAAGCAAAGGCATTTAGTTACCAGAATTACACAAATTTTCCCAATTCAATCCGAACCTTAAACTTTTAGCTGGCAAGTCAAAATATTCAGCATTTCTCAATCAGTCTAGAATCTAGCTAGCAACCTTTTTTTTTTTTTTTTTTTGGGTAAATGATCAGTCTTGGGCTCCATCCTGCACATCTGCAAAGAGACTCTAGCTCAAAACTCTATCCAAAATCGGACAGTGCGCGCATTAGTTTTAAGCCAGCTTTTCTCTCTACACGTGCACAGAAATCCCAGACGCATTTACTTGGGGAGGGGGTGACCTGTTTTCACAGATCCTCACTCAGATGCCCACCTGACCAAAGTCGTGGAGCCACACAAAGGAGGGGAGAGGGCAGGCCCCCTCCCTCCACACTCACACACTTTCACCAGACATTCACTTAGAGTTTAAACAATAACAACTTCCCAACTCCTGAGGGAGCTCTACAGCCTCCCCCAATCTCCTTGAAATGATCAATCACAATACCCAAAGGAGCAGTCTGAGTCCGTCCCATAACATCCGTCCAGTAAGTCCACAGAAAACAGAAAAACACAGACACAGACAAACAGAGGGCCCCAAAGAACAGCCTTCCAACTCCATGGAAGCAAGTAGACGATGGCCTTACGCCAAACCGGCGGGAGCGACCCGCCTCGTCTCAGATTCTCAGATTGAGGGGGTTCCTACAGACCTTCCGACTCCGCAGAAGCAAAAGTACACCCCTCCAGATGGAGGGTCGAGGCGTCCCCCGACTCCTCCCGCCCTTGATCCCCCTGTGCGTCCACTTAGATCATTGCGGGCGATTACAGATTTCAGAAGTGAGCTCACACAGAACAGATACAGAACAAGTCCCTGAACAGAGGCAGTAGAAAACTGCCTAGGAATGCTTCTCTTCTACCTTTTTTAAAAGATAGGCCAGATTCGAACCCTTAGCCAGTTCGAGTTTTGACGGTGAGTACCATCTAGAAGCCATTCCTTCAGATACAGGAAAAGTCCCTTAGAGATAACATATATCACACAGAACAGAATACACAACACACAGACACTTACCGCGGCCAGTCAGACTCTACGGATTGGGGGGGTCCCTCAATGGTTTTGGGGATCCCGGACGAGCCCCCAAATGTTATGCCCAGATTTCAGGATCCCCAAGAAACCACATCAGGGAGCCAGCCAGTCCGATGCAAAAGCATAAGAGTCTTTATTCGAGCTAGCTCGGCTCCCCCACCTTGCCGACGCAGCGACAGGAAGCAGAGAGAGCGCGCTTTTTATTTTTAAATCAATGTCAACATTATCAGTTGAGATGGTCTTTGAGTACTCTTAAAAAATACTGTCCATAGAGAAAACGGCTGCCGGATAGGCAGCAGTGTCCTGCACCTCCTCCTAGGGCCAGGCCAGAAAAGCAACTAAATCAGAGAACATCCACCCTAAATTAACAAATTAGACACAGCTGAGGAGACAGTTATCCATAAGGAAGGGCAGAGGACGCCTAGAAAAGGGCGCACGGCCAGAGTGAGCTCCTACACCAGGCCTCCTCACCAGCCCGCTGGGACCCAGCATCCAAGGATCCAGCTCCAAGACCCCACAATGAGCCCTGTGCCCCTCCCCTGCCCCAACCCCAGAACTGAGCTGCTAGCCTGACTCGGAGTCACCCGGCAATTGCCTCAACCCCAGCCCTGAGCCCTGCTGCCGGGGTGACCCAGAGCATGCCCCACTGTGGGCCACAGGAGAGCGCAGACCGTGCAACCCAGAGAAACCTTTGCTGCTCCTCCACAGCCCCCTGGACAGCCCTGTAAATCAAAACAACAAGGAGGTACCATCTCACACCTGTCAGAATGGCTGTCATCAACAGATCAACAAAGGACAATTGCTGGTGAGGATGCTGAGAAAAAGGAACCCTCGTGCACTGCTGGTGGAAATGCAGACTGGTGCAGCCACTGTGGAAAA
Organism: Myotis lucifugus; assembly: GCF_000147115.1. NCBI lineage: Eukaryota > Metazoa > Chordata > Mammalia > Chiroptera > Vespertilionidae > Myotis > Myotis lucifugus. The sequence continues at coordinate 1,163 of NW_005875656.1, read as the reverse complement.
CAGTATGGAGTTTCCTCGAAAAGTTAAAAATGGAACTCCCATTCGACCCAATAATTCTGCTTCAAGGAATATATCCCAAGAAACCAGAAACACCAATCAGAAAGAACACAATGTTCATAGCAGTACAATTTAGAATAGCTAAGATTTGGAAACAGCCTAAGTGCCCATCAGCACATGAATGGATTAAAAAACAGTGGTACATCTACACAATGGAATACTACGCTGCCATAAAAAAGAAAGAACTCTTACCATTTGCAACAGCGTGAATGGACCTGGAGAGTATTATGCTAAGCGAAATAAGCCAGTCAGAGAAAGATAAATATCATATGATCTCACTCATTTGTGAAATACAATGAACAACATAAAGTGATGAACAAAAATAGATTCAGAGACAGAGAAGCATCGATCAGACCATCAAACTTCAGAGGAAAGGCAGGGGATGGGGCGTGTAAGAGATCAACCAAAGGACTTGTATACATGCATATAAGCATAACCAATGGACACAGACACTAGGGGGGTGAGGGCATGTGCTGGGAGTTTGGGGTGGCCGGGGAAAGGTCAATGGGAGGAAAAAGGAGACATATACTATATGTAATACTATATGTAATACTTTAAACAATAAAGAATTTTTTAAAATGTAACTTTGTTTTTTGTTTCTTTTTAGGGATATATTAAAGATAGCTAAAAGGATAGCTTTCTATTATGTTTTCATATCAGAAAATTAGTAGAATATTCAAAGTGGATCTACCATTTGTCCAATGAAAATGCCTCATTTCTGGAAACAATTTCTAGATATATTACTAAGTTCTACAACCTGCATGTCTCTATATGTGTATGACTGGGGGAAAATTCTTTATTTTTGATATGACAAACCAGTCTTATTATTCTGAGTTAATTGATTACCTAAGATAATTTTAGTATTTCTAAGTAAATGAATACATATTTATCAAAAAAACTAGTATCTCAAGGCCCTATTTGGGGCACTAAGGTAAGGCTGGGAAGAAAATACACAAAAATGTGTACCTTTATCAAATGTTGGATACAAGACTTCTAGTTAGGAAGGGAAGATGGTCTTCAGTATGACTGATATAATGAAATCCAAATCTAAACTTACAGGGAAAGCAATAAGCTGTCTAAAAAGGGTGATGTTAACTAAGTTCTGC
>NW_005875655.1:0-11606 GCF_000147115.1 Myotis lucifugus | reverse complement strand
AGGGCAGGGGAAGCTGAAGACTCTGACAGACCTGTGGGTTCAGATCCAGGCTCTTCCACTTGTGCACGTGAGAACTGGAGCATGTCATTCAACCTCCTTGTGCTTGTCTTTTCCTATGTGCCAGATGGGAGAAAGCATAGTACTGGCCTCATAGGGCTATTTGGATGATTAAAAGAGGTAATACCATGTAAGCACTCATCAACTGCTACTCTTCACCTATGTGTGAGTTGATTTATGTTTCTCACCTAAATTCTGCAAGAGCTAGTCTCTTTTCATCCAAAGAACTGAGCACTTCTTAACTCCACCACCACCAGAATTCTCTTACACAAATGCTTTGATCTGCAAAGAAATCTCTACTCCAAATCACATGTAGGGACAATGAGTGGCTTTCCTATTACACATATCATAGGAACCAGGTAATAATGCCCCTTCTGTATTTCTGTCTCAACTACCTCTATTCGAACCCTTTGCCACCTCTGTCTCTCCTCTCAAAATGGCTTCTTTCTCCTCTAAAATGCAGAGAAATTTAATTCAGTCCTGAGTCCTCTCCCACCTGGATAGGCGGTGTCTGCAGGCATAAAAATAATTATTTCAAACACACAGAGCTTTTCACAGAATGAAAACTTAGAAATGGAATTTTATTTTTGTTATATATGTGTTTTTTGATGGTGGAGTTAAAAGTGCTAACTTATGTCTTACATTTAAAATTCTTCATTAAAAAAATATTATATTATATTAGATGGCCAGTGCATAGATTAATGCACCAGAGGGGTCCCTTGGCCTGGCCTGTGGGGATCGGGTCAATACTGGCAATCCGACATTCCCTGAGGGATCCAGATTGCAAGAGGGCCCAGGCCAGGCTGAGGGACCCACCCAGTTCATGATCGGGGTGGGGACTGCAGGAGGGCTCCAGGGCATTTCCAGCCTTTCTAGCCCAGTTCTGATCGGCTGGACCCCAGCAGCAAGCTAACCTACTGGTCAGAGTGTCTGCCCCCTGGTTGTCAGTGCCTAACATAGCGACTGGTCGAGCAGTCAAAGGAACAGTTGGACACATAGCATACTAGGTTTTTATTATATAGGATTAAATCCAAATTTTCTTCGTTCATTCGTTCATTCATTCATTCGTGGATTAAAATTTTATTGACAGGCCCATGGTATTCCTACACAGACTTAGGCCCTGGGGACACAACAATGGAAGAGTAATCACTGTCTACCCTCATAGACATGACACACTGGCACATTTCTAATGCAAAAGCGTTGGGGGTTCTCACTCTGTCCTAACAAGGGGTCTCATTCCCTTCATGAACCTAAGTCATAACCTCCTTTCTCCCTCCTGGGTAGACCACTCTCAGTCACTGAGATTGCTCTGGGGCTTCTGACAGCCTGCTGTCAAACAAAGCCACTCTCCCAGAGCACAAGTACTGGGAACTCAGGACCCTGCTGTCATCCACAGGACCTGGGCAGACTCTTCTCCTCCTGCCTCCAGGGCACATGTCATGGGCTGGATGGTGAGTGGAGAGGTTGGACATAGAGAGTCCGTGTTGCAGTAGAAACAGCCCAGGCTCTAAGATTCAGAGCTGGGTTTAAATTCAGGCTCCGGGGACTCCAAGACTGTGTGGTTCAGGAAGAATCTTAATCTCTGGAAGCCTCCAGTCGCCACAGACAGGGTGGCCAGAGGGTCAGTGGTCATAGAGCAGGTGCTCAAGTCTTGTTTTGTTCCCAGGCCCACAACTGCAGCGTTTCTGAGCACGGATATGACTGTCACAGCCTGGGAGACCAACCTCACAACAACCAATGGAAGTGATCAGGCCTTTCATCTACATTATACAGAGAACATAATCCTTTCATACTGACAGTCATGGCGGCCCTGGTGGGGCTGGCAGGGAACGCAGTGGTGCTCTGGCTCCTGGGCTTCCGCATGCACAGGAACGCCTTCTCTGTCTACATCCTCAACCTGGCAGGGGCCGACTTCCTCTTCCTCTGCTGCCGGTTTATACATCTGCTAGCTTTACTTTTCAACTTTGGTTTTTTCCGTAGGGTAATGAACAGATTTGTCTTCCCTGTGTCAATCTTTGCCTACATCTCAGGCCTGAGCTTTCTCAGCGCCATCAGCACGGAGCGCTGCATGTCTGTCTTGTGGCCCATCTGGTACCGCCGCCGCCGCCCCAGACACCTGTCTGCTGTCATTTGTGCCCTGCTCTGGGCCCTATCCCTGCTGCTGAGCATGCTGGGTAAAAGGTCCTCCATCCTCCAGTTGAATTTTTTAAACCCTTATGTGTATCATGTATTTGATTTCATCACTGTGTCCTGGCTGATTTTGTTATTTGTGCTTCTCTCTGGGTCCAGCCTGGCCCTGATAATCAGACTGCTGTGTGGCTCCCACCGGGTGGCGCCAACCAGGCTCTATGTGACCCTCATGTTCACAGTGCTGGTCTTCCTCCTCTGCGGCCTGCCCTACGGCATCCACTGGCTCCTCTTATTCTGGTTTGAAAAATATTTAGATGCCTTCCTTCATCTTTACGAATTTGTAGTTCCATGTCCTGTGTCAACAGCTGTGCCAACCCCATCATTTACTTCTTCGTTGGTTCCTTCAAGCAGCTATGGTGGAAGCGGAGACACACCTTGAGGCTGGTCCTCCAGAAGGCTCTGGAGGACACTCCTGATGTGGATGAACTTGGAGAAAACCTTCCTGGGGAAACCCTGTACATGTCGGGAAGCAGTCTGGGGCCGTGATGAGAGCCTCTGTCCTGGTCAGTCGGAAGTAACTTCCAGACTCAATATTGCCCTGCCAGTAGGTCCAGGGGTTCCCAACGGTGTGGATGGAGTTGGCAAAGAAGTAATGACACGGAGGCAGCATTCAGTTGATCAGCAGCCTAGCCAGGTTCTCTCTTTATTGTCCTGTTACATCTGTATTTATACCATTTGATTTTAATCCTATCCATTCTATTCCAAAGGTTAGGGCATTTGTTGTCTCCATTCCAAGGTCACTACTCTATTGTTCTGTTAGGTATCAAGTTTTCTCTCAGACTCAGCCCCAAAATACTTCAGTGATTCCCCAAGCTATTCAAATAGGTTCTTTTTTAACCTGGCTGTTCTAGTTTTTCTCAGAGAAAGCATTAGTCTGAAAGTTATACCTCTCCATCGTCCTTGGCATTACCAATAAATTTCTCATGTGATCTGAATTTCTTTTTTTTTAATGCTTTTTCTTCTCAATCTTCATTGCAACAGAAAGAATCCCTGTCCAAATCAGACAAATCCAGGTTTGAAGTCCTGGTTCTACAGCTCTCCTTTCCAAGCCTCAGTTAATTAATCTGTAAAATGCGGTTGAAATCATCTCCCCATAGGAGCATAGTGGGGAATAAATAAGAAAACGGATGAAAGGGACTCAACCAGGTGCCAAATATGATTAAATATTTCATAAAAATTAGCTGTTAATATCGTGAAGCCTCTAATACAGTATATTATTGGCTTGGAGGCAATATATAATAAGTAAAAAAAAAAAAAAAGAATCCCTGTCCAAATTCATAAACTGTTGTTCAGAATTTTTTTCTACCTGACTGAGTAGAAAAAGAAGATTCCTTATTTTTCTTTCAGACTGCATGCCCTATAGATTCATGTTTAGTGCTGTGATCGGGGGCATTCTATAGATAAAAAGCTTAAATAAATGAGTTGGCCTACCTCTAATCTCATTGGGTTCTCTGGGTTTAGGGAAAATATTCTTAGAGTCTCTACTGCATAAGCACAGTCCAGGAAATTGGGCTTGTGAAAGACCTCCAGTGGCATTTGTCTACAGCATGGTGACAAGTTGGCTTTGGGTTGTAGTAAAGAAAACCATGGCCTTTACCTTTGAGAAATGATGAGTGGTCATAGTTCTCACCTTGACCAGGGTAGAGTGTAGCACTATGTCCCACCAATTCCAATGTGGCCATTGTAACCTCAAGGTCAATTTTAAAATAAAAATTATCTAGGAGAACAATTATTAGTAGCATGCAGATAGTAGTTTTGGAATACTCTGTAAGCCTCAAGATTTTGTACAGATTATTCTGGCTGTGAATTATAGTCAGTTTCATGGCCAGTCCATGAGTTAGAAACATCTGATCCTGCCCTACTCATGTCATTGTATTGGTAGAAACTTAGGTTCATTACAGAATTCTGGACTATTCTCTGACACTGGTTACTCATTCCTCAGAGAACTCAGGCAGACCTGGAGGGTCCGCTATGACAAGGTGACAACAGACAGGGCTGTCTGTTCACAGACAGTGAGGCTGCCCCATATATTTACACTCAGAGAGAGGAATTCAAAAATGACTGCTGACTGCTCTGGAGACACTACAGGTAGCTGTGAAAATGATACTAACTACAGTTTTCCACTTTTCGAACCAAATATATCCATCAGAACTAGGCTTCCCGACGTTTGATCCAATGCTCTTTCCAGTTCATCACTTTCTGATTCTGTGTCCTACAAGCACCCCCTTCATTTCCAGATGCTGTACTAGGCTTGGCTATAGGTAAGGGGTCCCTCAGCTGGATGACAGGGTGGTGGAAGAAGGTAGGAAGATAGTGCATGTAGTCTGTGCACCAGGCTGAGGGCTTTGATGTGATGCCACCAACTTACACTGAGGGTGCTTAAGAGATTCAGCCCTGTGAGTCTTATTTCAAATGTACAGCTTTGAGGAACCCTGTAGGAAAATTTCACCTCATTTTTTGAACCAAAGACTGTTGGGTTTCACCTGGGAAACTGGTTATTTTTATGTCAGTGGCATTCCTCTTCTTCTTGGCTGCAAGAAAACTTAGAGCTTCTGGATGCTCAAGCCCAGCCATTGCAGCCACAATGAACACATGTGGCCCCAACCTTCCTCTATAGATCACTTATAACATTGTCCCAGAATGTCTGGCTTGTATGTCTCCCTCTTCCACCACACTGTGAGGTCTTGAGGAACAGATAGCATGCCTTTGAAACCCTAGCGATAGTCTTGGCCTGCAATTTAGAAGATGCTAAGTAACAATTTTTCTCAAGCAGCTCCTGCCTGATAATCATGATGTCTTCTTGAAAAGACTGGCTGAAGGAAAAAAAGGAAAAAGAAAAGACTGACTCTGTCACAGGTCTCACCAAAGCTCCTGCAGGCATCTCCCACCCAAGGTAACAGAAAGTGTTCTCTGGAATCGGTCAATAGGAGGAAGGCGCTCACCTTTCATCGCAGGTCTCATCGCTGCCTCCAGGGATAAGAATGGAAGGGAGGGAAGAGTCTGCTCAAGAGCTGCCTCCTTTCCAAAGCCAGTGATGGCTTTTCCTGTGACTTCATATTGGGTGGGTCATGCAGGACATAGAAATTTCCTTCAGCAAGAGAGGAAGGATATGAAAGTCCCTCATGGCACTTTTTGGGAGCTGTCATCCACAACTGTCTATTTATGCATTGCTTCAACAAACATCATTACAACATATGTGACCAAGCACTGTACTTCTATATAGAGCAAAAACTTTTTCAAAAATATTTTCTCAGTAGACTGTGTAACCACCCCTTTCCATTCCACCTAGAAAAGGTACTGATTTACATCCAATAAATGCTGAGCCCTCAAGGTTACTCACTGATTCCCTAGTGCACATGGACCTCAGAGCCCTGAGTTATCTGCTTCACAAGAAATATTTCCAATACTGCTTATGCTATTGGGCTTATTCATGTACTTACCTCATTTATCAAAATACAATATAAATCAATGAAAAATGATTATGAAAGGAGAGTTATAGTTCCAATTAAAAGTAATATGAGTGTTCAATTAAAGGAAGTCTCAGAAATATAGTTATTGAAATGGGCAAAAATCTAACAACTATTCTAGATAGAAAACATTTAACATTATTGAGAAATATCCTCATGCAGCATGAAATACATATGATTTTATGACCTCCACTTACTACATATAAACTGCAAATCATAGGCAAGGCTTGATGGATGAGCTTTCTGCAAGCAAGACAGAGCACAATTTTATATGCTGACCCACACTCCAAGGAAATTCCTTCCCTCTCTTTCATTTTTGGTGAATGAATTCAAGGTAACAGTTTAATATGTATATTACAAATATATACTTCTTTTTAATTGTCTTTTAACAGATCTTTACAGTGAACCTATCCACATGTAGTCTTGAATATATCAAGCATGCATTTTATAGCAAAGTCACTTAATTATTCTCCTGTTATTTCTATAAATAATAACTGAGCTTCTCCTATGCTCCATCCTCTGTGCCAGGATTTAGAGATTCAAAGACAGCATCCCCTCAAGCTGTAGAAGGAAGCAGTCCAGTGCAGCACACACTGTCATACAATATGGTACATGCCATCATAGGGTTATGTTTGGGGGTCAGAGGAGAAGTCATCTAAAAATTCTAAGTTCTCTTGCCTCCATCCTGAAGAGCCCAATACCAGCCCAGGAGACACATGACAGTATAGATCCAGGTGGCTCCTCCTGATGGACAACATCCTCAGCAAAAGCTTTACCATTTATGCAATAGCTAGAGTCACCACGCCAAATCTGCCAACAGCCCCCAGTCTACGCTCTGACATCCACCAATACACAATTCATGAAGACATTTTTCAAGGAGAGTGCCTGCAGGTGCTTAGGTCACAGGCCTTGCTCCACTACCTATTCCTGAACCTGTTGGTCCAGCAAAGGAAGCCCTGTATTCACCCAGCCACTTTAGCAACCAGAGACCCTGGAATAGGCAGAAATGCAGAACCTGTGTGTGCTAGATTTGGAGCACTGGACCTGGAGTTTAGGAACCTAGATTTTCATGATGACTCCATCAGAAACTTGGGTAACAAGTCCAGTCTAGGCAATCCAAGCAAATAGTGCGATTATGAGGTTGCCTCAGTCTGAATCGCATGCCATTTGTGCTCAGGTATCAGTTTTCAAATACGAACGTAGGCTTTGACTTTACCAGAGATGTGGACTGGAGGTAACTTCTGTTGCAAGTCAGGCTGGAAGTAAATGACATAGAGACTAAAACAAAACAAAACAAAACAAAACCATGCCAGTTTGGAACAGTAGATGGAGTGTTGGCCCACAGGCTGAAGGGTCCCGGTTTGATTCTGGTCAAGGACATATACCTTGACTGCAGTTTATGGACCGGGTTAGGGTGTCTGCAGACATCAGTGTTCCTCTCTCTCTCTCTCTCTCTTTTTCTCTGCCTCCTTTCCACTCTATCTAAAAATCAATGGGAAAATATCCTAAGGTGAGGATTAAAAATAAATAAATAAAAATAAAAACCTGGCGTGGGCCAACTTCCTCTTCCTCTGCTGCCAGATTATACTTTCCCTATGTTCAATATTCAACTTCGGTTTGGTCCCCAGTGAATTCTACATATTTATCATCTCTGTGTCAGTGTTTGCCTACATCTCAGGCTTGAGCTTTCTCAACGCCATCAGCACAGAGCGCTGCCTGTCTGTCCTGTGGCCCATCTGGTATCGCTGCCGCCGCCCCAGACACCTGTCAATTGTCATGTGTGCCCTGCTGTGGTCCCTATCCCTGCTATTGAGCATCCTGGATAAAAATTTCTCTTGGATTCTGTTGGATATTTTAAGCCCTTCCATGCGTAGGGTATTTGACATCATCGCTGTGTCATGGCTGATTTTGTTATTTGTGCTTCTCTCTGGGTCCAGCCTGGCCCTGATGACCAGACTGCTGTGTGGTTCCCACCGGGTGCCGCCCACCAGGCTCTATGTGACCCTCGTGCTCACGGTGCTGGTCTTCCTCCTCTGCAGCCTGCCCTTCGACATCACCTTTCATGTCCTATTCTGGATTTCAAATGACAATAATGCCTTCTTTCATCTTTCCATGATGGTAGTACTTCCGTCCTGTGTCAACAGCTGTGCCAACCCCATCATTTACTTCTTTGTTGGCTCCTTCAGGCAGCAATGGTGGAAGCGGTGGTGGAAGTGTCCTCCAGAGGGCTCTGCAGGACACTCCTAAGGTGGATGAACCTGAAGAAAGCCTTCATAGGGAAACCCTGGACATGTTGGGAAGCAGTCTGGGGCAGGGATGAGAGCCTCTGTCCTGATCAGTCTGGAGTAACTTTGAGACTCACTACTGCCCTGCCAGGCTTGGAAAATATCTAGTCTTCTCTCAGCCTCAGCCTCAGAATGTGTCAGTGATTCCCAAATCTCTTCAAATAGGTTGTTTTTAACCTGGCTGTTCTAGCTTTTCTCAGAGAAAGCATTAGTCTGAACATCATGCCTCTCCATCGTTCTTGACATTACCAATAAATTTCTCATGTGATCTGAATTTCTTCTTTTTAATGCTTTTTCTTTACAATCTTAATTGCAACAGGAAGAATCCCTGTCCAAATTAGACAAATCCAGGTCCGAAGTCCTGGTTCTGCAGCTCTCCTCTCCAAGCCTCAGTTAATTCATCTGCAAAATGTGGTGAGATCATCTGCTCATAGGATCATAGTAGGGAATAAATAAGAAAATGGATGAAAAGCACTCAGCCAGGTCCCAAATATGACTAAATATTTCATAAAAATCAGCGGTTAATACATGTGATGCCTCTAATATATTATTGACTTCTGAGGTAATATTTAAGAAGTTAAAAAAAAAAGAACCCCTGTCCAAAACCATAAAGAGTCATTCAGAAATTTTTCTACCTGATGGAATAGAAAAAGAAGATTTCCTGTTTCTCTCAGACTATATGCCCTTTAGATTCATGCTTAGTGCTGTGGTTGGGGGCATTCTACAGGGTAAAAGCTTGAATAAATGAGTTGACCTACCTCTAATCTCATTGGGTTGTCTGGGTTTAGGGAAAATAACATCCTTAGATAAGCACAGTCCAGGAAATTGGGCCTGTGAAAGGCCCTCTGGTAGCATTTGTCCACAGACAAAACTTCTCTGCCTGGATCTGGCACAGTATAGGCCAGTGATGGCAAACCTTTTGAGCTCGGTGTGTCAGCATTTTGAAAAACCCTAACTTAACTCTGGTGCTGTGTCACATATAGAAAATTTTTGATATTTGCAACCATACTAAAACAAAGATTTATATTTTTGATATTTATTTTATACTAGAGGCCTGTTGCATGAAAAGATTCATGCAATAGGCCTTCACTTCCCCTGGCTGCTGGCACCGGTTTTCCTCCAGCACCCGGGACTCAGGCCTTCGCTCCAGCCGGAGCCGACTTCAGTCTTCACTCCACTGCTTCGCGCCTATGTATGAAAATTAACCGCCAATAAAGATGGCGGTTAATTTGCATATCTTGCTGATTCGCCAATGGGAGGCATAGCGAAGGTACGGTCAATTACCATGTTTGTCTATTATTAGATAGGATATTTAAATGGCATTTAAGAAAGAGAAACCAACCAAAAAAAATGAGTTCACATGTCACCTCTGACACGCGTGTCATAGGTTTGCCATCACTGGTATAGGCACACAGTAGAGTTAGCAAAACACAGAAATGAGTGAATAAGTTTCTCTCATTGTTTCAAATGCTTCATAGTTAACTTTTTGAGGAAATGCCATGTAACTCAATTTGGCTGTGGCATGGGCACATGAAAGAAAGTCATAGGAGCTAAAGCTGAAAACACTGGTTGTCCCAACACCATGTGAAAGAAATCTAGCTAACAAATGTCCTGGGGAAAGAGCGGTGAAAAATAGTGCCTGTGGTGTTCTAAATTCTTTATCTGTTAAAAGGAAACACAGTTTACACAGATGTTGATATCAATAAGTCTAAACTAGAAAGGAGGTTTCATTACACAAAGCTATAAAGTAAGTTGTAAAAGAGTTAAAATAGGAAATGTAAACATTGGTTTTTATTGGTGATTGAGATTAGGAGAGTCTTTATATTGTTATTTTATATACCCTTGTGTCCTCTGAAATAAACTAGTGTCCATATATTACTCCTGGGAGTACATGGAAACAGATTAGATGAGCCAGGCCAGGAAGGGCACTGAATGTCAAGCAAACTCTTCTTTAGATATTCGAGCTTACATTGCCTGTTGGGTGGGCTTCCTGCACACACCCTCAGTGGGCAGTGACAAGCTCCAGTTCAAACATTCCTCACTAGAGGGGGACCACATGGGGTAAGATGGAGTGAGGAAGAGATAAGTCATTGCACTCAGGGAAAATGAGAAGCATCTAATGAGGCCCTTGTCTCACATCTCCAGATTCTCATTTGCCAGTGCTCCTTGTGCAGGAAGTCACAGTGGCTGCCCAGCATCTTGATAAGCCTCTCTTGGACACCAGGTTCCACTCCTGCTCCTGCAGACACCTCCGATCCGGGGGTAGGAGAGCATTCTCTGGTGTTTGTCACTCCTTGGAAAGCTCCTTTTCTACTCCCCACCTTCAACTAGAAAATGTAGCTCAGGTAAGAATTGGCTCAGCACTATCTTCTTTCAAAGGCAGTTTTGTTTTCTCCCTCTTAGTCTACATGGTCACGAATGCATCTTGGGGTGGAGCATGCAAGGAGCCATGGGCACCCATGAAGGAGAGTCCAGAGACATGAAGCTTCTTCAGGGAAGCTGTGGGTGCTGGTAGCTTAGGCTGTGAGAGACCCAGGTCCATTCTAATTCACATACGTTGCTTTCAAACATGAATTGTTGTTAATAACTCAGCTTGCACACATTAGCTTACTGTTCCATGGATTTGTTTGTTTGTTTATGTTTGTATCTTTCTTATTCCAGCATAAGACACATGATACAAACTAATGAGTAATTGAAGAGAGTTTAATAAACGGTCTATGTACAAAGGGGTGAGCAGGAGTAAGTGAAATTGATGAAGATGGAGAAGCCCCTAAAGATAAGTCATAATAGGGAGCTACTGCTGAAGGGTAAAGGGAAAGATAAGTTACCAGAACACAGGGAGGGCTATGGCTGTAGTGGTGGTTGTCATTTTGACCATAAGAAAGGCAACAGACAGGGGCTATGTCCTTAGGCAGAGTAACACCATCGTGGCCAACTCACAGCCTGACATCAGAGTTGAAACCTGCCCTCCTCTTGCCCTCCAATGACCTGCCAGTGTCTCCTTCCTGAGAGCAACCAGGAGACAGAGGAAAATGGGTCCAGTGGTGAGGGAAAGAGATCTGTCTCCCAGGATGCAGAGGAGGGTAAAGAAGCTGGAAATGAGATTTGATGTCAAATGAAGAAAACTCATCTCTTCTTATTGTCTCCCAATAGTTGGTTTTCCTGGTCTCTCTCTCTCTCTCTTTCTCTCTCTCTCTCTCTCTCTCTCTCTCTCTCTCTCTCTCTCTCTCTATGTTTGGGATCAATAAGATCAATTTCTCATTGTATCTCCTCAGTTTTTTTGTTTGACTCTGTGCACCTCTCTTTTGGGTGTCACTTTTTGGAATAATCTCTCACTATCATCAAAAATGCCTTGATAATAAAATGTAGTTTGTTTGGTTTGTGTTTTTTAAAGTGGGAGTACACTGCTAATGATAAGTATTTTATATTTATTATTTTGGCTGCTCTAGGAAGAACTCCATTATAAGAGTGAATTAAACTGTGTCCCACTAGACACACCACTGTTCAGGAGAAAAGTATTTCCTGTACACATAGAGATGACACACTTGGTCATTTCCAGCACAAGAGAACGACAGGTCATACTCATACCCCTTATAGCAAGAGATTG
>NW_005875654.1:0-11607 GCF_000147115.1 Myotis lucifugus | reverse complement strand
CTCTGTTTAGGGAGGCAAATACAAGTCATTTACTCCCAAGTGTCCTTGGTTTAGGGAAGATAGGATTTCTGCTCAGTTTCCCTATTCTACTTGTTCCAGCTGACTGACCTATCATGCATTCAAATTTCTTTCAACATTTCTCTTTTCCTTCTCATCACATATACAACCTTCACAAATTTCACACTTTCAAGTTAGCCTTCAAACCTTCTTTCTATGTCCTTCAAAAATGCATAACCATGCCTCAGACCTTCAATTAAGTATTTCTCTCTACCTTCCTCCATCACAGCAAAGCCATACTTTCCAGTTAGTTAGAACTCTTAGCCTTAATTTTTAGGTGACATGTAAATAATTAACATTCTTCAGATTAGCAATGCATTCATATTTTTTTAAGAGACACAAACAGAAATTTCACTAGCTAAACAATTTTAAACAACAAAGACACATATTTAAACAATAAAGACAGATAACATTCCCCATTAAAAACTTTGAATCTCCACAGAAACTCAGGAGATGTTTAGAAGGTTTTTCTTTTCAAAGGAAACAAAACAAAACAGAAACAAACATAAAAACACTTTTACACAGGCGCAGGCCACATTTACACCACAAAATACCAACAAATCAGTTTCAATTGTGCAGAGATACAGAACAACCCCTGAACAGAGGCAGTAGAAAACTGCCTAGGAACGCTTCTCTTCTACCTTTTTTTAAAAGACAGGCCAGACTTGAACCCTTAGCCAGTCCGAGTTTTGACTTCCCTCCGGGAAGTCCCAGAGCTGGTGAATACCGTCTAAAAGCCATTCCTCCAGATACAGGACAAGTCCCTTAGAGATCCTTGACAACCTACATCAGTAATCCATTCATCTAATCCTTCAATAGAATAAGAGGCTGGATGAACCACTCAATCTCCTCCAAGAGATTTCAGCAAAATGACAAAAAAACACATAAAGCTCACAATCAAAACCAAAACCAAAAAACCAAAGCCAAGAGTAGCCCCTGACGTCTCTGGGGTACTCCAAGGACTGAGAAGTTATGGCTGCAATAACTTCCTCCCAATCCACCAGTGACCAGTCAAAAAGCCAAAACTCACCTCTAGAGGATTTCTCAGGTGACTCCGAGGAATTTTTTAGGGACGGACCAAAGTCTTATGTCCGCTAGCTGGATCCGAAGGGGAGTTCTCCAGGGCCCTGGAACTTCTCAGGGTGCGCACCTCCTAGAGACCTCTCAGTCTCCATGACCGGCCCAGGGGAGGTTTGGCCTCCCTTTGCTTCCGAAACAGCACCCCTAGGGGACAGCATCTCGCTGGGGCCTCCAAATGTTGTAATGTGCCCCGAGAATCACACAAGGACACCTCAAGAAGTCGAATTAAAGAATCACGTTTATTGCAAATCCGGGACTATGAGGGGGCATTTCTCTCTCCCAGATCTCATGGTGCCCTCCCCAGCCCCAACATCAGATTTATAGGCAAAGATCACAAAGGTATTGATTACATCCCAGGCTTTGGAATAAGGAACCTGGTTTGCAAAAAAAGCAGTTTTCAGAAGCAGACTTGAGCATGTTATCTAAATTATAGTTTTGGGTCTCCAGATCGCTGAGTTGACAGAAACACATTATCTAGAGCCCTTGGGTCTTGGGACCACTGAGGCAACAGGGACACGTTATCTGGAGCCCTCTGACCTTGGGATAACTGTGCTGTCCTTCCCAGGTACAGAAGAATGTGCTTTCTAAGACCAGTAAGACCACAACCCATGGGATATTCACATTACAATCAATAGGGTATTCAATCGAATGGGATAATTTATATAATTCAGAAAATCAAAATAACTTTTTCTATTATTTTAGCAAGCAAATAAGTACAGAAACCAAACAGCAGGGTTAGAGTTAAACTATAGTTTCTACCTGAGATGATTGCTACCATACTTCAAGAGGACCAGAAAGGGGAGGAGAAGAAAATAAAATCCTGCCCTGACCGGTTTGGCTCCGTGGATAGAGCGTCGTCCTTCGGACTGAAGGGTCTCAGGGTCGATTCTGGTCAAGGCCATGTACCTTGGTTGTGGGCACATCCCCAGTAGGGGGTGTGCAGGAAGCAGCTGATCGATGTTTGTCTCTCATCAATGTTTCTAGCTCTCTACCCCTCTCCCTTCCTCTCTGTAAAAAAATCAACAAAACATATTTTTTAAAAATTTAAAAGAAAAGAAAATCCTATCTAATAAAAGGGTGGTATGCAAATTAACCATCACTCTTTCACAAAAGTTGGTGGTGCCCAGTCCTCTTAGCCCCGCTGGAATCTCTCAGTCTTGGGGGGCGGCCGCTGAGAGCGGTCAGCGTGAGTGGCCTGGCGGAATACTTGCTTTGTCACTGTGGGTACGAGGCAAGCATTCTGTGCCTGGCTGTGGAGGAAGGGAATCCCGGCCAGGTTGGGCATGGATGGGAGGAGCAGCCTGCAGGGCACCTGGCAGGCCTCACAGCCCCTGGGGGTCAAGGATGGATGAATCACAGAGCCCCAAGTGCAGCCCCCAGCGCGGCCAGACAACCACCTTGCCAGTGCATTCAGAGAGCAGGGTCTACGGCACAGCCCTACTGAGTCTCATGCTGTTAAAGAGGCTGGAGGTCCAGGGGACGCCATTCAGAAACCATGAACGCAGGGGGAGGACCGCACTGCCTGCTGCCTCATGTTGGGGTCCAGCCCCAGCAGGTCCAGGGGTTCACAAAGGTGTGGACGGAGTCGGCGAAGAAGGAATGACACTGAGGCAGCATTCAGTTGATCAGCAGGCTAGCCAGGTTGTCTAGCCAGGTTCTGCCTTTATTCTCCTGTTACATCTGTATTTATACCAGTTGATTTTAATCCTATCCATTCTATTCCAAAGGTTAGGGCATTTGTTATCTCCATTCCAAGCTCACTACTCTACTGTTCTGTTCAGCTACAAGGAAGTAACTGAAGGAGATGATCCTAAGTAAAGATTATGTAGCTTAAGCTTGATTGTTTGTAGTTAATGTGATTAACTACCCGCCTGGCACTTAGTTAAAAGGTTTTACTGATTTATTCCCTTCCTTAGTCCTGTTAATCCCTAACTCCAGGGAAAAATCCCCACCTGGGGAAACAACCTTTCTTGGGGAGGTGACCCTGGTTAGAACACATAGAGCTAAGAAGGGGAGCAAACATATTAAGAACACTATGCCATATACTCCAGGTTTCTTGAAACATATGCTGTGCAGATGTTTCTTCCCTGCAGGGACTGTGTCAAGCAGCAAGGATGGACCGGCTTCTGGCAGCCTCACGCTCTCCTTTTGGGGAGGACCCTACCTTTCACACTGCCCGGCTTCTCTTCCCACCCGGGAGGGCCACATGCTCACCTGCCAGGTGTGGGAGCTCTCGGGGCCACCAGCGTATGGAGGGCCTCTCGCTCCTGCTTCCCCTGCCCCTGTGCACCCACGGGAGAGGCCGGCCTCTCGGGCAGCTCTGCCCTCCCTCACTGAGTGATTCCCAAAATGTCAGCCTGCGGCCTGCACAGCCTGGCTATGCCCCTTGTGAGTGACCAGCATGCCTGACATACCTACCAGGATGGGGGGAGGTCAGGGGTCAAAAGGACCTCCACGAAACAGCTGCCGTGAAGGAGCCAGCCTCCGGTCACATGTGGCATGTCAGAGGTGGGATGCGTCCTGGATACGCACTGCGATGGGCGTGGGAAGTTACAGTCTAGAGCAGTGACGGCGAACCTTTGGAGCTCGGCGAGTCAGCATTTTGTAAAACCCTTAACCCTTAACTTAACTCTGGCGCCGTGTCACATATAGAAATTTTCTGATATTTGCAACCATAGTAAAGCAAAGATTTATATTTTTGATATTTATTTTATACATTTAAATGCCATTTCACAAAGAAAAATCAACCAAAACATGAGTTCGCCATCACTGGTCTAAAGCCAGTCTCCTGCCAGTCATTGCTCCTCTGATGTAGCCACCAAATCCCCTGATTCTGTGTGTCCTTAATCCTCAGCACACGAAGCATGCACATCTGTGAGATAGATAGATAGATAGATAGATAGATAGATAGATAGATGATAGATAGATAGATGATAGATAGATAGATAGATAGATAGATAGATAGATGATAGATAAATGTTAGATAAATGATAGATAGATAGATGATAGATAGGTAGGTAGATAGATAGATAGATAGATAGATAGATAGATGATAGATAGATATAGATAGATGATAGATAGACAACACACACATCCTACCTTTCCCGAATACGCAGCTCAGGCACCGACGGGAGTCACCAGGCGTTATTCCATAACTTCCAGGTCATCGGCATTTCCTCCTCAATGGAGTTGGGGGTGGAATTTATGATGGAACTAAACCAATTGCATGCGGTGACAGTGGACGTTCTGCCTGGCGGCCTGGCTGTCATGGCAGCGCCCGCCCGTGGAGGGCCTCTGGCCAGGAGGGTCGTGGACAGCACAGGGAACAGAGACAGCAACGCCATCATCACTGTGGGAACGGCTCAAGCGGCGGCAGCCACCGCTCTGTATGGAGGCCGTGGTGATCGCTGTGGGGCCCTGGCATCCAGGGGATCCTGTAGCCACCGTCACACACAGTCACCCACAGCTCCACCCACACAGCTGGCCTCATCCTCCCTCCAAGTCGGGGCTGGATCACACTCTGAAGCCACAGGCTGCCTGAGGCTTTGCCTTGACTTTCGCTGAGTCATAACAAATGGGACAAGTCCTCAGACGAGTTTCTATACTTAGCAGGGCTGGAAACCTACATCTTATTTCCTGCGGGCAGAATTCGGGGGGCCACTCCCCTAACCTTTCACTGTTTACCAAACCCTACTTTTGACGTGTATATTTGCTGTCCTGAAGGCCAATGTGTTTTCCACATTGCGGCAGCTCTGAGCATTTCATCCTAAGCATCTCCTTTCACTGCCTGAGGCTTGGGGACCATCTCAGTGGCTGTGCAGGAAAAGCTATAAATTCTGTGCTGATCAATTCTGCCGCGATGTGTGCGGTTTGATGAGAGACTGTGATCTGAGAATGAGTCGCACACACTGAGGCGTCACCTAAAAAGCATTTTGTTGGGGGAACAGTTTGCGCTGAGAGCAGCTCAGATCCTGTTTCTGGTGAGTCTCACCCACTGGTGATCCCGCCTGAGCCATGGGGGTGGGAGGCCCAGGACCATGCAGTTCCCTCTCTGCCCTGGAGGAGGCGCCCTCACTGCTCATGTGAGTCCCGGCGGCCTCCTGGGTCTCACTTTATGCCCTAGGTTCTGTCTGTCACTCATGTTGGTGCCAAATCGCCCCGAGTTGCCCCCACGACCGCCCGCCCTCAGAGGCCTGTGATGCGATCCCCTGCCCTGGGCGCTGGGAAGGCCTCGAAGCACCGAAGACCCTGGGACACTGGGCCCGGCTGACCCCACTCTGGCTCCCAGCTCCATCCTCCATGGCCACCAGCAGGCTCCTCAGACAAGGGCTGCTGGGCCCGGGCCGGGGCGTGGGGACTCCCTGTGCCTGAGCCCCAAGGGCCCCACGTGGTTCCACCCGTGTTCTAATGTGGCCCAATTAATTAATTATCTCTCTAGACTTGGTGGGACATACGCAGGTGACCAGGGGCCAGCAATAACGGCCTATGCCCTGGTACTTCAATGTCTAGACAGCTGAGCCGAACCGGAACACATGAACACACAGTTAATATGCAATCACACAGGGTTCATTTACCTGTTCCTAGTGGGTCCTAGGCTTCGGCAAAGGCCACCGGCGGTTCACACCGAAAGACGACGACGAAGAGGGAGACAGACAGGCGGCCGCAGGTGGGTCAGGCTCACACAGCAGGGCAGTCAGTCAGGGGCTCGTCTCAGGGAGTGACGTGGAGCCCGCCTCTCCTCGGGCAGGAGACGGCCACTGAGGAAGGCCCGGTGCTTCTATAGCCGGGAGTAAACAGCTTGTGTCTTATCGGTGCGGGCCAGAGGGTGTGCCTTGTGCCAGGAGCAGGGTGTTTACACTTTCATGGCTTAGGCATTCCCATCAAGATCGTGGGGCAGTCACCACATTTAGGTCGTTAGAGTACTGGGGTCTCCGCACAGCTACATTTCACACAATAATTATTTCCACACATTAGAGGGGTTTCCTTATGACCATAACATGATTATAACAACCCGTTCACGTCCAAGGCCACCTGCCCTGCCCCCTCGGCAGGCACAGGGCCTCCTCCCGGGTCAGAGGGTGCGAGGTTGGGCAGCCGAGCCACCATCAGCTCCAGGGCGCCTGGACCAGTGCCCGGCCCCTTGGGGACGAGGGTCCCCGCTCCTTGTCGGTGGGGTAGGTCTGGAGGGGGTGGGGGGCACCTCTTCATCCTGCCCAGGTTCCCAGTGAAGTGGAGCTGCCAACATGGTTTCAACTCTGAGCACAGCCCGGCGGCCAGAGGCAGCAGCTCCCAACAGTCCCCAGCAGCCCCCACCCCACAGGGACCCGCTCCATCCACACACATGTGGTCCCTGGGCATCCGGGAGGTGGTCCCCGGAGAGCAGCTCAGAGGCTCTGCCAGGAGCCCAGGCATGGGGGGGAGAGGTGGAGAGGGGTGGCAGAGGGGATAGGTAGGCGATGGGAAATGGGGGGCCAAGCGGGGATGCCTCCAGCTCAGTGCCTTCAGCAGCAGTGCCCACCGCTATGCTGCATGTGGCTGTGGTGCACGTCTCTGTGGTGCTCGAGGCTGTGGTGCATGTGGCTGTGGTACACGTGGCTGTGGAAGGAATGGGCCTCTCGGAGAGGCTGGCGCTCTCTGCACCTCGGTCCTCCTGTGAGTGCGGGCCGTCCACGCACATGTGTGTGTAGAGAGTGTGAGATGCGATTCCTACTTCACCCCTGAGACCCCGGTGCAGTGCTCACCCCCAGCCCATTAAGGTTCTTTCCAAACACCAATCTCCACAGACACAGCCCAGGCCATCGGGAGCAATGCCTGGTCCTGCATTGGGCACGGGTGGCCCCAGATGTGCCTGGAACATCCCGCTGGGCCAGAAATTTCGGAAGGTCCATGGAATGAGGGACACATGACACA
The DNA here is from genome assembly GCF_000147115.1 of Myotis lucifugus. Taxonomy (NCBI): domain Eukaryota; kingdom Metazoa; phylum Chordata; class Mammalia; order Chiroptera; family Vespertilionidae; genus Myotis; species Myotis lucifugus. Next base: position 4,560 of record NW_005875654.1, on the reverse strand, counting down.
GGAATCCAGGGGCCTGGAAGGGACTCCCTCTGCAGAAACCTGGGACAATTTTAGCACCAGAATCAATGGGATTCGTGGGTCAGATCCCGTGAATGAAACAGGAATTGCTGAGGCGATCATGATATCAATAGTGAATGATGGATGGATGGACGGATGGATGAGTGAATGAATGGGTGAGAGAATGGAAGGATGAAGGAATGAGAGAATAAATGAATGGAAAAACGAATGAGTAAGTAAATGGGTGGATGGATAAGTGAGTGAATAGATGAATGGGAGTATAGATGGATGAGGGAGTGAGTGAATGAGTGAATGGGGAATGGATGGATGGGTGAATGGGTGGATGAGTGAATGATACCTGAGGACAGGGCCTCCTTCCAGTGAGTGGTGTTGGTCAGAGGAGAAAATCAGTTGGTAAATGCAGGTGAGAAATGGAACGTGCTCACAGGCTAAGGTCTCTCTCCAAATGCTGGGGTCCAACCCCAGCGGTTCCAGGGGTACCCAAAGGTGTGGACGGAGTAGGCGAAGAAGGAATGACACGAAGACAGCCTTCAGTTGATCAGCAGCCTAGTCAGGACCTCTAGCCAGGATCTCCAGCCAAAGTTATGGTCGGAGTTCTGGTTAGGAACTGATGAGGATCTGATGAGGATCTGATGAGGATCTGATGTTTATTGTCTTGTTACATCTATATTTATCCCAGCCGATTTTAATCCTGTCAATTTCTATTACAAAGGTTAGGGCGTTTCTTATCTCCATTCCAGGGAGTAAAGATTATGTAGCTTAACTACCCACCTGGCACTTAATTAAGAGGTTGTATCCCTTCCCTAACCTCAGGGAAAAATCCCCACCTGGGAAACAACCTTTCTCGGAGAGTGACCTTTGGGTAAAACACATGGCACCAAGGAGAGCAAACATATTAAGAACAATATGCTATATATGCCAGGTCCCTTGAAACATATGCTGTGCAGATGTTTCTTTCCTGCAGCAACTGTGTCAAGCAGCAAGGATGGACCGGCTTCCGGCAAATTCCCCCTTTTTTATTTTTTAAATGATATCGCATGCAAATCAGTGGCCACCTCTCAGACTGGGCTGTTTAAGCCTCGGAAGAAGACTGGCAAGCAATGACAATAAGCATAGCTATAAACATAGTGGATGAAGTGCACAAGGAGCCCCGTTCCTTAGGAGGTTGCCAGCCTCTTCAGTCAAGAGATTTCAGCTGTCCTCAAGTTGTTGGTTTGGTTGTCCTTGTTGATCTGGCTAGTGGGCGGTGTCATTGGCGACGGGCTTCCCAAAGTGTCAGCGAGTTGAAGGGCTGCATCAAAGGGTCCATCAGTTGGTGTTGGTGTCCAAGGAGGAGTAAGTTGTGTCCTCTGGGTCAGCTGTTATAGAGGATGGAGGGTAATAGAGAGAAAAAGAAAAGAAAGCAGAAGAACTACAAGGCATAGAAGTGTTTAGAAAAAAGGGGAAGAAAGGGAAGAAGGCAGCATCCTGACACAGCCCTTTCCTTCATCTGCCCCTTTCCCTGTGGTCCAAGGTAGAAATGGGAAACACATCCTGTTACAGTGAGAGGGCAGCTGCTGTCAGCCAGTCTCTGTCTTTACCTGGGTCCTGATCTGAGCTGGGCCAAGTCTCTTTCTGTTATCTGGGTCCTGATCTGAACTGGGCGTGGGAAGCGGGAAGCAGCCATGGGGACAGGAGACCTCCCTCAGAAGGGGTGAGTGTTCAAGCCCCTGCATAGTTGGGGGGGGGGGTGAGGATCTGTGCCCCACCTCTGTTGACCCCCAAGTTCTCTCCTGCTGGCCCCTCTGCGACTGTGCCTGTTTTAGGTTGTTCCTCCCTGAGGAATCTTACCTGTCTTTGACTAACTAGCCATCCTCTGGGGCCAAGCAGGGTGATGTGAAGTTCAGTTCTGTTTCCTTGGTAGCCTATGCCCCCATGGCCCCCATGCCCAGCAACTGCCTTGGGATCCCCTCGCCTGCTGGCAGGGCCCCAGCATTGATCACATATCTTGGGGAACCCAGGTTTCTTCTCCAGGGAGGGCTCAGCTCACACCATTGGGCGAGAGACAGATCCATGCTACCAGCCACCATGAGGCTTCAACCTCAGCATGAACAGAGAGCTCAGGCAACTGCTGTAGGCAATTGGATTGTGAGAAGAGGGACCCTCTTGGCAAAAAGGGCAAGAGAGGTCAATACAGGACAAAGGAGAGTCCTGGGACAGGGCTTTCTCAGCCCAGGATGTCAGGCTCTTGGCACAAGACAACTCCACATATGGGGCATATACCAGAAACCCCTAGTCACGGCATAAAAGGGAGGTGCCCTTCCTGGAACAGTAGGGTAGGGAGATTCTAGAAAAGGCTGTGTTCAGGAGAGAAGGAGAAAGGCCAAAGACCAACAAACAAATAGTCATATTAAAAGGCACTGGTCAGGTGTGCTAGGATGAGGCGGAGATGGAGGGCGGTGAGACATAAGGTCGGACTAGACGGTCTGGAATCCACACAGGTGAGTCTGCGTCCTGTGGAAATATACAAGCATATCCTCTCCCCCGGGTTAAAAGTACATCAGGTCCCTTCCAGGCTCCTGTAAGCAAGTCTCTCCATTTGACGAGGACTTTAGGTTTAGTTAGATCAGGGTTCCAATGCCTGTACATCAGGGAATTTCCCTCAGAATCTACATTTAGTATATTAATTACAAATAGAGTTTGTTGTAGAACATGATGAGGAGAGGAATATTTAAACTCATTTTCTTGTAATTTTTTAATTTGTGTTTTTAAAGTTTGGTGAGCCCTTTCTACTATTGCTTGGCCTTGAGGATTGTAGGGTATTCCTGTAGTATGTGCGATGCCGAATGTAGAGCATAAGTTTTTAAAAGCTCTAGAGGTATAGGCAGGCCCATTGTCTGTTTTAAGTGCCCTTGGTATTCCTAGGTAGGAAAAACATTGGAATAAATGTTGACTTACATCTTTAGAGGCTTCTCCTGTACGTGCAGAAGCAAGGATTACATGAGAAAAGGTATCAACACAAACATGCACATAGCAAAGTTTGCCAAAAGATGGGACATGAGTAATATCCATCTGCCATAAGTCACAGGGTCTAAATCCTCTTGGATTAACTCCAGTAGCAGGGCTAGGAAAATGAGTAGGACAATGGCCGCAGTCACGCACAATACTTCGAGCAGCTTCTCTAGATATGCGATAATATAGACGGAGAGCAGAAGCATTTTGATGGTGAATGGCATGAGACCGCCGGGCTTCTTCTAGAGCTGTACAAACTACTGGGCGAGTTAGTAGATCTGCCTGATAATTTCCTTCGCTTAAGGGTCCTGGTAGGCAGGAATGAGCTCTAATATGTCCAATGTTGGGCGCCAGTTGCTGGGGTCCAACCCCAGCGGGTCAAGGGTTCCCCAAAGGTGTGGACAGAGTCGGCGAAGAAGGAATGACACGAAGACAGCCTTCAGTTGATCAGCAGCCTAGTCAGGACCTCTAGCCAGGATCTCCAGCCAAAGTTCTGGTCGGAGTTCCGGTTAGGATCTGATGAGGATCTGATGAGGATCTGATGTTTATTGTCTTGTTACATCCGTATTTATCACAGCCGATTTTAATCCTGTCAATTTCTATTACAAAGGTTAGGGCGTTTCTTATCTCCATTCCAGGGAGTAAAGATTATGTAGCTTAACTACCCGCCTGGCACTTAATTAAGGGGTTGTATCCCCTCCCTAACCTCAGGGAAAAATCCCCACCTGGGGAAACAACCTTTCTCAGAGAGGTGACCTTGGTTAAAACACATGGCACCAAGGAGAGCAAACATATTAAGAACAATATGCTATATATGCCAGGTCCCTTGAAACATATGCTGTGCAGATGTTTCTTTCCTGCAGCAACTGTGTCAAGCAGCAAGGATGGACCAGCTTCAGGCATCCAAACTCACTCAGCTACACAAGCGTCACGTCTCAGGGTTTCTCCGGAAGTCTGACCCGGAACCGGACATTGACCTGCCCTCAAACATCTTGCCTAAGTTGTTTTTATTGATAATAAAAAATTTAAAACATATAAAATTGTCATTTGGAAATGGATTCCCAGACTGTGAGTCATGTGATGCGCAGACATGACCACTGTCCCAGTCCCAGCCCAGGAGGAGGCTGAGGGTCCTCCTGCAGCTGTGCTCAGGGCCCGGGCGGCGGGTGGGGGGCAGGAGCGCCCTGGGCCAGGGCCTCACACCCTGGGTCAGGAGGGGGTTGGTCAGGCACCTCAGGAGCCCGGTGGGAGACGTGGGTGGTCCCAAGCCCCCGGCACAGCAGGTGGGCTCCTCCTCAGCCAGGTGCAGGCTGGCCTCCAGGAGGGGGTGTTCCAGTCATCTATGGAACGTATGCACAGGTGACCCAGAGCGCCTCATTTGGATATACCAATAAAGTCGTCAAAGGGTACTTACTATTAATTAATATGGCCGAGCTTAACCAAAAACTAAGGAGAGAGAGAGAGACACAGGAGATAAACAATGCAAGAAATCACACAGGTTTATTTACCAGAGAGCTGATGGGTTTCAGTCCCTGGCAGGCCACCCAGAGA
>NW_005875653.1:10552-11710 GCF_000147115.1 Myotis lucifugus | reverse complement strand
CCCAGGGATTGAACTGCAACACAAGGTCTGTGCCTTTACTGAGATTGAACCCAGGAGGACCTTTTGGTGTGTAGGCTGGCGCTCTAACCACTGAGCACGCTGGCCAGGGCCTGTTGTAGACTCTTACCAGTTACTAGTGAGCTTCAGCTGGCCATCTTGCCCCACGCGGTTTCTTTTATTCAACTGGTCTCATCACTGCTTTTACGGTTATTTATAGAGGAAAACATCCCGTGTGCAGCTTTGAACTGTATGTGGGGTGAATATAGTCGACCGTTGAACAACGAGGGTGTGAACTGTGTGGTTTCACTTATAGGTGGGTTTTTTCAATAAATATACAGTTGGCTCTCCATACCCCGGGTTTTGCATCATGCATTCACCAACTGCAGATGGAAAGCAGTGTTTGTGATCCAGGCTGGGCGTGTGTGGATGCAGGGCCGAGTGCGCACACTGTTCCACGCCGTTTTATAGAGGGGACCTGAGCACCACGGAGTGTGCCATCTGCAGGGATCCTGGAACCAGTCCCACACCGATACTGAGGGGCTGTCGTCCAGTTTGGGTGGAGTCAAGAGTTATATGCAGATTTCCAGCTGCGTGTGTTGGGGGGTTGGTGCCCCTAACCCCTGCGTTGTTCAAGGGTCAACTTTACCTTCTCACATTGTCCCACGTCTCTGAGGTAGAACAGAAGTGGGGCTTTGGTGGGAATGTCCTCTGTGTGTAGCATGTGTTATCTGATTGCTAAAACAAGTCCCATTTCAGGCAGCAGCAGAAGCTTCTGGAAGTCCTCCGGGCCATCGAAAGCGACTCTGCCCATGTCAGCCGGGTGGGTTCACCAGCTGAGGAGCAGGTGCTGGCCCCAGAGGTGAGAATGGGCCCGCAGGGATGTAAGTGCCTTCACTGCCTCTCCTGGAGCTGAGGCTGGCAGGGCCCGTGTGCGATCATTTCTGTTCCGTGGGATTGTTCTGATGGCGACCACCTCGGCGTCTTTCTGCCGCGTGCATGTCCCCTCCTCCCCGGCACACAGACAAAGGTGTGCGGAGCAAGGCCTTGCAGCCTCTCCACACAGAGGAAATATAATAGCATGTGAACCCCAAGGAAAAGGTCCAGCATCGCTGGTAACCAAGAAATGCAAATCAGAGCAGCCTGCATGTCCCATTGGAC
>NW_005875653.1:0-10452 GCF_000147115.1 Myotis lucifugus | reverse complement strand
TGATGACTTTGATGGTAACCTCTGCTGCTGGCAAGGTTACAGAGGCCGGTCGGCCTGCCCTGCTGGCAGCAGCGGAGATGGTGGGACACTCTGGGAAAGCAGACGGGCTGGACTTAGGAAGAGCCTTAGAAATGCTTGTCTCCCAGCCCAGTGATCCCCCTTCCTTACCCCAGGAAGTCACTCAGCAGCAATAAAAAGCTAGAGGCACAAATGTGTCTGCTGCTGAGTTATTGGAAGTAGAGAAAAATGAGGAAAAAACCCAAAAATAACATAAATGTGTCTTAATAATGGAGGTAATCAGGAAAGTGTGATATATCGGCATAATGCAGTAGTATAAAGGGATGGAAATCATCATTATGGAGATTACCCAGAGAGAAAATGTTAAGGCTGCAAGGTAACTGCAAGAGGTGACATTAGTCTTCGTCTAGTCCAACGTGGCGGCACAGACACGGAGCGGGACATCTGCTGCTCAGGAGGGGCCCAGGGAGGCAGGGTAATGGGAGTTCTTTCCTTTGTGTCAGTAGGTGAGTGTCCTGGCTCATCCGCCTCACCCCTCCCTGTACCCAACCTTCTTATCTGGGTGGTGGTCACCAGTCTTACTTAACACCGAGTCTCCCAAAGTCGCATGCAAGACTCACAACCACAGAAAGCCCTGCACCCTCCCAAACGAGTCTCAGCTGTGCGTCTGGCACCACCTTGTAAGGGGTGTGAGACCAGTGTTGGTCTCAGACCCTCTGGAGCAGCGGTTCTCAACCTGTGGGTCGAGACCCCTTTGGCGGTCGAACGACCCTTTCACAGGGGTCGCCTAAGACCATCCTGCATATCAGATATTTACATTACGATTCATAACAGTAGCAACATTATAGTTATGAAGTAGCAACGAAAATAATTTTAAGGTTGGGTCGCAACATGAGGAACTGTATTTAAAGGGCCAGAAGGTTGAGAACCACTGATCTGGAGGGACCTAAATCTCGCAATTCAGAGCAGGAGTAGCCGTGGAGTTGCAGCACTGACAAGTCGTGACACTTCCTCAGTTAATAGGCCCTTCAGCTCCTTCATTTGGAAACTCCCTGCGGGAACTTGCGCTGAGATTGCACTGGGTGTGAGATCCAGCCGCCCCTCTGCGAGGCGGCTCGCCGTCCATCTGGCCCTTTTCCCTGCAGCCAACAGCCAGGGTGCACAGTACTATGCCTTCACGCCTCCCACACCACTCACCTGGCAGTGCCTCTCACAAGCACAAGCTTGTTAACCTCCCAGCCCCCACTTCAGCCAGGCCAGCTTAGGTGTATCACCATCCGTCAAGCCTGGACTCAGGCCCAGGGCAGTGGAGGGCTCAGCCGGCCCTGCACGGCACAGGAGCAGGAAGCCGGCACAGGAGGAGGAGGCTGTGGGGTCTGTGGGCCAAGCTAATAAAAACACCCGTGTTCCTTCTGGGAGCCATGAGCCGACCTCCCTCCCTCCCATCCTCGTCCCTATCGCGTGGCAATCAAGGCTCCTCCAAACACATGCTGAGAGCCAGAGCACATGTCGCTGGCCATTAATTAAAAAAATAAGTAGGGAACATTTGCTGTTCATTTGCTCAGCTCCCTGCTCACAGAACCAGTGCCGATTACCAGCGCTAATTACCAGGGGGCATGTGCACACGGGATGCACCACTTTACGAGTGACTGATCCGTGGCCACCAGCACTGCACTCGGCACTCTGGGCGCCCAAGGGGCCTCAGGAGGCCATTCCACAGTGTGGCCGTTTACTGGGGGCATCCACGCAGCCTCTCAGACCGAATAGCCTGCCCACGAGGGAGGCAGGCAGCAAAACCAATGAAGGAGAGCCCTGGCCAGTGGGTCAGTTGGTTGGGGCATCACCCCACACACCAAAAGGTTGTGGTTCATTTTCCTGTCAGGGCACATACCTAGGTTGGGGCTCAATGATCGGGGTGTGTATAGGAGGCAACCGATCAGTGTCTCTCACATTGATGTTTCTCTCTCTAAAAATCAATAAACATATCCTCAGGTGAGGATTATCAGTAAATAAAGATGAACTTTGCCTACTTGAAAAAAACAACCAGTGAAGGAGAGAAACGGGGAGATGGACACACAGGGCCAGGACTTGGGACAGGTCCGCTCTGGGGCTCGTATCTCACTTAGTCTTGGTGGCAGGTGGATGGAGTCATCTCCGATTCCTCAGTTAGACTGAGAGATGTCAAGTGGCTTGTCCAGGTCTGTGTTACCTACTGCGTTATTCTGCTGGGCCAGCCCTAACAAATCCCACACTCTGGCGGCTTAAATAAGATTCATTTTCTCATACTTCTGGAGGCTGGAAGGCCACGAGCGAGGTGTTGGCAGGTGTGGTTTCCCCTGAGGCCTCTCTCCTCGGCTTGCAGATGGCCACCTTTCCCCCCGTGTCCCCATGGCCGTTTCTCTGTGCACGAGCATCCCTGGTGTCTTCCCATGTGTCCAAATTTCCTCTGATGAGGACATTGGTCAGAATGCATTCCCACTCTAATGGCCTCATTTTAACTTAATTACTTTTTAAAGACCCTATCTCCAAATACAGTTATACTTTGAGCTGCTGGGGTTAGGGCTTCAGCATGAATGTGGGGGGACCTGCCCGATTCAGCAGCAGTTGTGACATGCCTATGTCACGAGGAAGAGGCAGGCGTGATGTTCAGACAGAATATGCTGCCTTTTTTTTTATGTTACAAGGAATTATATTCTTAGATTAACATAAATCCAAAAGTTTCTTTACAAACCAGAATAGGATAAAATTAATAGAAATAAAAAATTAATTGTAAGTCTCCCCCCCCCAAATATGCTGCCTTTTAAGCAGGAAACACTGGGTGCCCACGTACACAGTAGCTGTGATTCAGTCTTCACAAATATGTGCTTGTTTAATCTTCACGGTGACATAGGTGCATAGTAACTGTAGGTACAGGGTGCTGCTCTTACCCTCAGGCACGGAGGGTGGATGGCCTGTGGCTCGGTGGTGGGGCTGGAGTCGGCCTGCCATGCTTCATCTTTGGCACCATGTTTCTCTCCTTTAAGGACAAGCTGGGGGTGAAAGAAGAGATGAAAGATGCCATCTACGTGACGATGGAAATCCTGTCCAACTGGGGCAACCTGTCGTGGGTGGGCCTCACCGAAGTCGAGTTCTTTGACCTGGACGACACAAAGCTGTACGTGTCACCTCATGACGTGGATATCCGTAACGCGGACACGCCGGGGGACCTGGGCCAGCTGGTCAACAGGAACTTGGCTGTAAGTGGAGGCGGCACTGCAGCGAGGCTTGGCCTTGCATTGGGATGCATCTTCTCTGCCCATGACATGTCCTCGCTAAAGGTGGGGTGTGAGCAGGGGACAATGCCGTCTCCCCTGTTGCTCATTTGGGCCACGTGGGAAGGAGCTGTGGCAAAGGTGGGGGGCTCCATACTGTCCCCCAAACTCTTCCCAGATCTCTGCTCTGCGGGGTTTTCTTGGGAGAGGGGACGAGGAGTCGTTCAGCCCTTTTCTCCATCTTGCAGTTTAAGACAGTCACCACCAAACACGGGACCTCAGAGGTTGTTGAGGTCAACGGGGCCGTTTTGTGGGTAAATAAACTAAGGCTTTGAGCGGGCTTTGACTTTGCCGAGGTCACACAGCTGGAAGGTGGTGGGGCCGAGTGCACATCCTGCAGCCAGCCTGGTGCAGGGCCCAGGCCCACCCCCTCACCGTCCTGCTTCCCTAGAGCGTGGAGTTCATGCACCCAACAAACGAGAACGTTCCTTGTCTTTAAATATCTAACAGGTTTAAAAAAAACATCACTGGCATTTTCTCCTCCTGCCACTGCAAGTGGGCACGAGGCTGTGAGCTAACCTGGGACAGGATGCCCGGCAGCGCCGTCTTGGCCGTGCTCTGTCTCCCATCCATCCCTGGGAGGGGCTGGAGATTGGGAACAGAGGTGCCTCTGGGCCACAAAACGGGTGAGCGAGGGACAGGAGCCATGGGAAGACTTCCCCTTGGGTGCTCTTTTGCACTTTTTAAATGTCCTCCCACGTACATGTAAGAAAGTATGGAAACTGAGAGCAGCCACCACGTGCTTAGTGCTTGCTGTGCCAGGCATGGCCATGCGATCTGATTTAGACCTAAGAGTGCACGGGCTCGAGGAGCGGAGAGGCCGGGCTCCCCAGCTCACCACTTCAGCTTCGTGACCCCAGGCAGCTCACCTCACCTCTACTTCCGTCTCCTCATCTGTAAAATGGGGATGATAAGAATACCTACCTTGACACAATGTGGTAAGGTTCAAATGTGAATATTCGGAGCTTAGTACCAGGTCTGGATCTTCCTAAGGCTCCAAAAATCAGCTGTCAGTGTTTGCCACTGTTATTATTATTAACAGTATGAATACCACTAAGAAGTTGGGTATTTACTATTCCCATTTTAAAGGAAACAAGAAGGAGGCTTTGAAATCCCCAATTCTGGAGTTCCGGGTGTGGCCTTGGCACCTTCTCCAAGTCTGTTTCTCTGCCCCTGTAAAATGAGAGGGAGGGGCGTAGATGGATTCCTAATTTCTAGTAACAGAAACTGAGTCTGGCTCATTTTAGCAAATTCTTGAAAGAACAGTTTATTGTCTGAATTGTGAGTAGCTGGTGTGCTCACTGCCCCCAGGCCAGGAGAGGACAGGCCATGGTCATGGCGGCTCCAGGCAGCGTTCTGGATGCATGTGCACCAAGGGTTTGCTTGGTCGTCTTTGGGGGGAGATGGGCGGTGTTTTGTTGGTTGGTTAAATGGACAGTTGGTTTGTTATCACTCTGCCTGAGGAATCCAGTCCAGGAGAGGAAGGCTGGTGGACCAACGTGGCTAGGAGGCCGGCCACCTTGATGCCAATGCAACCAAGATGCCCCAGGGGAGGAGGGACCCTCCCAGAAGAAGCTCAGGGTTGTTACTGAAAGAAAGGCAGGACAGATGCTGGAGGGCCGAGAGGCCCCAACCTCCACAGGTGGGACCGTGGTGTCTGCGCCCTCCTGGAGAGCAGCAGCTCTGTGACCGTGAACCTCGAAAGAAACAGGCCCCCTCGGTCACAGCCACGCACACCCTGCTCTGCTTGCTGCTTCGAGTCCCCAGGCTCCCATGTGTGCAAGCCCCAGCCCTTGCCACCTCTCCAAACCCTCTTTGCCCAAAGCAGTGGCATTTGGGAAGCTGCTGTGCGAAGCAGAGCATACCAGGGCCTATAAAAAGCATCACTGAGTTTGGCGGGGACCGATTCTGACGATTGCTCTCCCTTCTCCTCCGTTTAGCAGAGGCTGATGAGCTTTGCTGTGTGAGAGCAGTGAGAACTCCAGCCGTGGTTTTTGTGGGTTTGGGTTGTTTTCTTTTGGGCCTAAGGGTGGGACATAGGCAGCTGTCTTGCCCTGGCTGTTGGATCTCTGGGTCCAGCTGTGGGTGGGCTGGGTTCCCCCGCTACACTGGCCTGAGGTCTCCCTGATGTCGTCCCGTGTGCCAGGCCCAGGGCTACCGAACACACTGCCTCTTAGATTCCCTGTGGGTTGAATCTAACGACCCACAGTATGCCAGCCAGACACCCCTCATCTAATCCTCCCATGGACCCTGGGTCACTCTCCACATCTGCTAAAGGGGGAAAGCAAGTCTCAGGGAAGATGGGTGACTGGCTCAGGCCGCACCGCTGTGAGTGGTGGGGCCGCTGAGAGCCGGACAGAGGTAACGGAGTGAGGGCTGAGTTCAGAAGAGAAGCTGCTTGAAGAGTGAGTTGCCGGAAGATGACTTTACTGGTGAATTCTACTAACTAAAGAATTAACACTAGTTCTGTACATTTTCTTCTAAAATGTAGAAGAGGAAGGAACACTTCCCAACTCATTCAATGAGACCAGTATTACCCTGATACCTTAACCAAAGACTTCACAAGAAAACTACAGGCCAACATCTCTTATGAATATAGATGTAAATCTTCAACAAAACACTAGCAAGTTGAATCTGGCAGTTTAAAAAAATATTTATACATCAAGACCTCGTGGAGTTTATCCCAGGAGTACAAGGTTTGTTCAACATATGAAAATCAATCAATAGACTGCATTAATAGACTAAAGGGGAAAATAACCACATTATATCTTAATAGACACAGAAAAGGCATTTGACAATGAACATCCTTTCATGATAAGAACAATCAGCAAGGCCGGGGAACTGTTCCTGGACCAAGCCAAAGGCACAACACATCCTCTGACACCTTCTTAGACAAGTTGAAGATTGGCACCGGCCTCAGTGTACATCCCTATGAGGAGAGGCTCAGTACCGTCCCTGTAAGATTGTCATGCAGATTAAACGTCACGCGATTAAATGAGTTTGTCATAGAAAGTGCGTAGGAACACTGCCTGGTGCCTGGGAAGCATTCAGCGAATGACAGTTATTATTTGGTTACTATCGTTGCTGCTGTTGTTATTGCCTCAAACAATGAAAAGACAATTAGCCATGAGAAAGTATTTCTGAGCTGGTGTTGTTTAAGTTCTGGATGAGTGTGCGGCCAATGCCGATGTAAAGTGGTAGAGAAGGAAAGATGGAGAGAAAAGAAACATGTCAACTTAGGGAAGGAGGCATGTACATCGTTTGTGGTGGTATCTTTTTGATAAGACAAAGCTGGGCCATTCCTTCACCATTCACTCTGAATTTGCCAAGAAAATCATTTGTAAATTCTAAAAAAAAAAGAACAATCAGCAAACCAGGGACAGAAGGAAACATCCTTAGCCTGGCAGAGGGCATCTATGAACACCCACAGCGAACATCACACTTAATGTGAAAGACTGAACGCGTCCCCCAGATCAGGAACAAGACCAGGATGCTTTCTCATCACCTCCATTCAACGCTGTCCTGGAGAATCCACCTGGGGCAGTTAAATAAGAAAATAAAGTAAAAGTTGGAAAGGAAGAAGTAAAACCACATTTGCAGGTGATGTGGTCTTATATATAGAAAATCCTAAAGAATCTACAAAAATTACTGGTAAAGCTAAAATTAAGTTCAGCAAGTTTACAGGATAAAAGATCAATATACAAAAATCAGTTGTATTTCTATACACTAGCAATGAACAATCTGAAAAGGAAATTAAGAAAACAATTGTATTTTTATAGTATAAAAAAGCATAAAATATTTTAAGAATAAATTTCACCAAAGAAATGCAAAACTTCTACACTGAAAAGTACAAAATAGTAACAACAGAAATTGAAGACCTAAATAAATGAAAGGACACCAGTATTCATGGATTGGAAGAACTAATGGTGTTAAAATGGCAATGGTTTCCAAATTTTCTACAGATTCAATGCAGTTCTATCAAAGTTCCAGTTGTCTTTTTTGTGGAAATTGGCAAGCTGATCCTAAAATACATATGGAAATTTGAGGGACCTAGGATAACCAAAACAACACTGGAAAAGAAGAAGAAATTTGGAGGACTCGCACTTTCCAATTTCAAAACTAACTACCACGTTACAGTCATCAAGATTGTGTGATACTGGCATAAGGATGGGTATAAGTCAATGGCATCGAGAGTCCAGAAATAAACACATACATCTCTAGTCAATTGATTTTCAACAGGATGCCAAGGCCATTCAATCAGTTAGGAATAATTTTCTCAACAAATGCTATTGGGACAACTGGATTTCCACTTGCAAAAGAATGAGGTTGGACTCCTACCTCACACCATGTATACAAACTAACTCAGTGAACCAAAGACCTTAAATATAAGAGCTAAAACTATAAAACTCTTAGAAGAAAACACAGGTGTAAATCTTCATAGCCTTGAATTTGTCCATGGAGTCTTAGATATATGACACCCAAAGAACAAGCAACAAAAGAAAAAATAGATAAATCAGACTTCATCAAAATTACAAACATTTTTGTTTCAAAGGATACTAGCAAGAAAGTGAAAAGACAACCTATAAAATTGGGAGAAAGTATCTTCAAATCAAATATCTGATAAGAGTCTAGTATACAGAATATGTAAAGAACTCTTAAACTCAACAATGAGAAGACGACAACCCAATTAGAATATGGCCAAAGTACTCTGAATAGACATTTCTCCAAAGAAGATATACAAACGGCCAACAAGCACATAAAAAGATGCTCGGCATCACTAGTCATTAGGGAAATGCAAATCCAAACCACAAAGATACATCACTTCCCACTCACTAAGGTGGCTATGATTTAAAAAGGAAAAAAAAGAAAAAGAGAAACCACAAGTATTGGTGGGCATGTGGAACAATTGGAACCCTCATATCTTGCTGGTGAGAATGTCAAAGTAAGGTATAGCCTTGGCAGGTTTTGAGTGTCTGGCCCTTGGACTGAAGAGTCTTGGGTTCAATTCCTGGTCAAGGGCACGTGCCTTGATTGTGGGTTTAATCCCTGGCCCCCAACGGGATTCTTGCAGGAGGCAGCTGAAGGATGTGTCTCTCTCACATCAGTTGTTTCTCTGTCCTCCTCTCCTCCTTCCCTTCCCTTCTCTCTGAAAATCAATGGGGGGAAAATATCCTCCAATGAGGATTTTAAAAAAAAAGTAAGGTGTAGTCGCTGGGGAAAATAGTTTGACATTTTCTCAAAAAGTTAATGTAGAGTTAATATGTGACACTATATATATATAAAATCTCCAAGAGATTTGAAAACATGTTCACACAAAAACTTGTACACATGTATTCACAGCAGCATTATTCACAATAGTCCAAAGGTAGAAATAACCCTAATGTCCACCAACTGATGAGTGGGTAAAGAAAACATGGTGTCTGCACACAGTGGAATATTATTCAGCCATAAAGAGGAATGAAGTTCTGCCACATACTGCAGCCTTGAAAACATGATGCCAAGTGAAAGAAGCCAGACACCGAGGCACATAGTGTATGATTCCACTTACAGGAATGTCCAGAATAGGGAAATCCTCAGAGACAGAGAGTGATTGCCATAGGCTCAGGGGAGGCAGAATGAGGAGCAGCTGCTAAAAGGTACAGGGTGTCTTTAGGGTGATAAAGTTCGGTGGAAAAAGATAGTGGTGATGGTTGCACAACCTTATGAATGTGCTAAAAAAACTACTGAATTGTACACTTTAAAGCAGTGGTTCTCAACCTCCTAGCCCTTTAAATACAGTTCCTCATGTTGTGACCCAACCATAAAATTATTTTCATTGCTACTTCATAACTGTAATGTTGCTACTGTTATGAATCGTAATGTAAATATCTGATATGCAGGATGGTCTTAGGCGACCCCTGTGAAAGGGTCGTTCGACCGCCAGAGGGGTCGCGACCCACAGGTTGAGAACCGCTGCTTTGAAGTGATGATTTTCTTTTTCTTTTTTTTTTAAGTGGTGATTTATATATGTGAATTGTATCTCAATTTTCTTTTTCAAGAACAGAAACGTCCCAGGCGCTCTTGCCCAGCTTCCCCACTGATAACATCCTCTGTAATCACAGACCCCGGTCAGACCAGGAGGTTGACACTGGCATAATGTGCAGACCTCCATATACTCGTGTGTGTGTGTGTGTGTGTGTGTGTGTGTGTGTGTGTGTGTCTTTGCAGTTTGATCACGTGTAGATTTGCATAACTGCCACCATACTGAGGTAGAGAATGGCTCCATCACCACAGAGGAATTCCCGTGCAACCCTTAGTCACATCTCCCCACACCTGTCCCTAACACCGGTGACCACCTATCTGTTCCCTATATGTTTTGTCATTTCAAGAATGCTAAGTAAATGGAAGCTTACTGTATGTAACCTTTTGAGACGGACTCTTTCACTCAGCATAATGCCCTTGACATCCATCCAAATCGTTGTGTATATCAGTAGTTCGTTCCTTTTTGATTGCAATGCTTTATGAAATTGGGCTGACTTCCGAGGGCCGTCGGCATCTCCCTGCGGGCGGGTGCATCCGCATTGGGTTAAGCTGGAAGAGAAAGCACCTTTGTCTTGGAGTTAGAAAGTGACCTCCTCAGGGAGGCCCTCCCTGACCGTGCCTTCTAAAGTAGCCCTTCCACTGGCCATTAATCATTCTCTCTTGTTTTCATCATCAAATGCATCCATGCTGTGTTTTTTCTTGTGTTTTCACTTGTTTCCCTCCCCTACCAGCACAGAGCTGGGACCTGGTGGGCCAGACTCCGCCCCCGCTGTGTCCCTGTCAGCGCCTGCTGAGCTCCCTGCCCTTCCCACTTAGGGGCATTCAGTCTGCTGCTCGACCACCCGCACTGATGCTTCTCGGAAGGAGGAGTTTTTCTGGCCTCCAGGGCCCACGTTGCCTCGCATACAGCAGGTGCCAGCTGGTGGGGAAGAGCAGGCTTGAGAGTGCACCCCGCTCCCTTGTCCTGTGGGGGAGTCCCTCTGGGCTTCTCCACACGGCTCCAGACTCCAGGTGGGCCGAGCTCCAGGGCCCACAGGAGTGGCTGGCTTGGTAACACACGATGGGCTGCCTCTCCCCTCTCACTTCCCCATGCTCCACTCGT
>NW_005875652.1:0-11614 GCF_000147115.1 Myotis lucifugus | reverse complement strand
ATTTAACTTTTTGAGGTACCATCAAACACAGCTTATACCATTTTACACTCCCAACACCAATCTATAAGAGTAAAGCACCCGATATTTTGCTCTATGCAATATATTTCCCATACCTCATATTTTAATATTTATTTCCATTTGATGGGACATTAAAATTATTTTAATGTTATTTCACCATTTTATTATTTCAATTGCTAATATTCAAATAACCATGATTGAAATAATTCAATAGTTTTTCTTCACTGGGCCACTGAATTTCATCTGAAAAACAAAGTGTTTTTTAAATAACACTGTACATACCCAGAAGGTGAAGTACAGCTGGATTCAAACACTGAGTTAAAAAAATTCATCTATATTATAAAATATAAATAACATTTATCATTTATTACTTTGTACTTTCCATCCTAGTACAGAAAATCAAAAGCTAAGTGTAAAATAGAAGCGAGATTTTTTAGAATTGCTAGTTATTAAGCAACTTAAACCTATGAAATATTTAAAAAGCATTAACTAGAAAATTTTAAGTGATACTTTTGGCTGAAATACATTAGCATGATCAAATTCACTGATTTTTTTTATCTCGTTTACTTTCCCTATTACAATTATATTTTGACAAAATTTAAAAAGATAATTTTTATCCTCTACTTAAGTTTTCCTATCAGACAACTGACAGCAAAGGACAAGAAGTAGATAAGAAATAGCCGATGTTTTTTTGTTTGTTTTTCTTCTAAGAAAAGCCCAGAGTAGTTTAGGTCAGTCTGTTTTAAGATGATTTAGAGGAGGCTTTGAGTATGCTAATCTTAGTAATGGATGGCTGGTTAAGAAAGGAAGTTACTGTCTCTGGTTCCTTATAACGTTCTAGTTGGTTAATTCTCTATTTTTACTAGAGTAATGATATTTTTCAGATTCAAATTCAGAAAAAATTTCATCTGCTTTTGATTTTAACTAAATGGTTTTTTAAGTTTACAGTATACCATCCCATGTAAGTTTGAAACAATGATATCTATAGGTTTATTTTTAAGAAACTGATTTTAAATTATCTGAAGATTATAATTTAAATCTTCAAAAACAAGGGTTTGAAATTCTAAAAAATGCAAACCAATCTATAGTGACAGCAAGCAGATCAGTGGTTGCCTGGGAAAGAGAGGAGGAATGAATTACATTAGGGGTGATGGAAATGTGTTTTACTGATTGTGGTGTCATTTAACAGATGAATATATGTCAAAACTGACCAAAGTGTACTTTTTTTTTTTACGATTTTTTTATTGATTTTTAGAAAGAAAAGGGAGAGGGAGAGTGAGAAACATCTGTGTGAGAGCAAAACACTGATGGGCTGCCTCCTGTAGGCTCCCTACCAGGGATCGGGCCCACTCTCACTGGGAATTGAACTGGCCACCCTTCAGTGCAGGGGTCCTCAAACTACGGCCCGCGGGCCACATGCAAATACAAATATTGTATTTGTTCCCGTTTTGTTTTTTTACTTCAAAATAAGATATGTGCAGTGTGCATAGGAATTTGTTCATAGTTTTTTTTTAAACTATAGTCCGGCCCTCCAACGGTCTGAGGGACAGTGAACTGGCCCCTGTTTAAAAAGTTTGAGGACCCCTGCTTCAGTGCATAGGATAACACCCAACCAACTGAGCAACACCAGCCAGGGAAAGTGTGGATATTAAATATGTGCATTTTTTGTATTTCAATTATACCTCAATAAAGTTATAAACAAACCCAAGTGTTTCTCTTGAGTTAATTCCAGCGTTTCCCAAACTACATTCCATACAGTTGAAGTACCTCAAAAGAAGAATCCCTTAGCAAAAAAAAAAAACTTGGAAAAATTTAAGAAAGATAAGTTTGACAGTTAAACAGATTGCTACCACAATTATTCAATATGCTAATATGCATTATGATTTCCCCAGGGGAGTACACAGTACAGTTTTCCCCAAATTTGTTTGGCCTTAGAAACAGTTATTTCACGGAAGAACTTTATAAATCAGTTTGGCAAGAACTTTTAATAGGAATAATATATAGTACTTTAAAAGCAAAACAAAAATTCTTGAAATATAATAAAAACAGAGTGATTACAAACTGAAATACCTTCAGAGGCCAAGATGTAACAAACAAAACTCAAAAAGAACCAAATGGAAAACAGTAGGCATCTAGCTATTTGTACTGAAAATAAGCCTAGTTGCTTTCCTTTCAAAAAGCTGACGAGGCCAAACAAATCATATCTAGAGCTTCTAGTTTGCTACTTTGTATTAAGAGATTAATTATGTCAAATTTCTTTTAATGCTAGTTTCTAAGCCACTTGGAAAGACAGTAATAGAATGGCAGAGAAAAAATTATGATCTGAACTGCAACAATCTAGGCTTCAGTAATAGCTCAAAAACTGTAGCTCACTAGAAATAATATCTGGGCAAAAGTGAAAAGAAGATAAAGCCCTTAAAAAAAGATAACTCTTTTCAAGTTTCATTTCTGTAAGTAAAATTAGTCCTCATAATTCAAAATTTCAAATATAAAAACCTATAGGAAAAGGTAAAGCGTGTCCCAAAATTCACGCAAGAAGTAATTTTGATAGAAAAGACAGGTTTATAATTAAAAACTGTAAATTTTTTATTGATTCATAAAGTATACAGTATAGGGTTATATATGGAATAGCATATCGGGTATATGGCCTCCACGGCCTTGCTGGCACATATGCACTCTTTTGTTGAAATTTTCCATGACTGTTTTGCATAAATGTGGCTGAATTTCGTTGATACAGTGCTCAATTTCCTCCTTCAAGGCGTGGGTGGTCGTGGGCTTGTTGGCATAAACCTTAGACTTCAACCCCCCACCCCCAAAAAAGTCCAACGGCGTTAAATCGCATGATCTGGGTGGCCAATTCTGATCACCAACACGGGAAATTACAGGACCAAGAAATGACTCATGCAGTAAATGAATTTTTTCTTGGGCTGTATGGCATGTGGCACCGTCTTGTTGAAACCACATGTCGTCCACATCCATATCT
Organism: Myotis lucifugus; assembly: GCF_000147115.1. Lineage (NCBI taxonomy): Eukaryota > Metazoa > Chordata > Mammalia > Chiroptera > Vespertilionidae > Myotis > Myotis lucifugus. The sequence goes on along the minus strand of NW_005875652.1, from coordinate 8,613 downwards.
TGCAATTTAGGCACAAAAAACTGGATTATCATGTCACGATAGCGAGCACCATTAACTGTTATTGCCTGAGTAGCCGCATTTCAGTCATGGAAAATTTCAAAAAAAGAGTGCGTATGTGCCAGCAAAGCCGTGGAAGCCATTTACCCGATATGCTATTCCATACATAACCCTATACTGTATACTTTATGAATCAAAAAATTTACAATTTTTAAAATTATAAACCTGTATTTTCTATCAAAATTACTTCTTGCGTGAATTTTGGGACACCCTTTAGTTCTGGGAATAGCATATATTGGAATTTTTATGCTAATATCTATAAAAACAGTTATGTCTAAAGCGTAACAAATATATTTCTTTGAATCTGCAGCATGATATTAATAAAAGCTATTATATGCTGAGCACTTACTATGTGCTAAAAATAACTATACATTATCAACACTAATCCTCACAAGGTAAGTACTATTATTTTACTCTTTAACAGGGTTAATTGAGGCACAGAAGGGTAAAGTAACCTATTCAAGAACACAGAACTATGGTTTGCTACCCACACAACCACAACAGTTTTTGTTGTTGTTAATCCTCCCCCGAGGAAATTTTCCCATTGATTTTTAGAAAGAATGGAAGGGAGGGAAAGAGACAAGAGAGAGAAACATCAGTGTGAGAGAGGCACATCAAATGGTTGCTCCCGTATGGGCCCCAACCAGGGCTGGGAATCAAGCCTGCAACCAAGGTATGTGCACTTGCCCGGAATCAAACCCAGGACCCTTCAGTCCAAAGGATGATGGTCTATCCACTGAGCCAAACCGGCTAGGGTCACAACATTCTTTTTGCCTCTACATGTAAAAAGGAGTTTGGATAGTAATAATCTTTACTCAAATTATAAACTACTTGTAATTTCCTACTAAAGCTTATCCTTCTCAGTTCCATGTTGAAAAAACTATACAGTGAATCCTCAAAAATATAACTTTTATTCTAAATCCTATCAACAATAATTTTAGATTACTAAATTTGAAAATAATTAAAGTTCTATTTTTGGGTAAGTTTGAGAAATGCTAGATAATCTATATACATAACATACCCATTTGCAACTACGACTTTAACATACAATTTACCATCTTGGTGATTTAAAATGTACACTAGGCATGTTAAAAGTTTTGAGAAGACCTGAAATACGGAAACCAGTTTAACTTTTTAAAACTTTGCTTAATGGGTTTATAATTAATAAAACTATAATAATAAAAATATTTCATAAGGTTTTATTGGAGAATTTTATTTCTCCTTATAAGAATAACTTAAAATTGGCTTTCTGAAAACTAAATATATCATTTAATATTCCTAAGAGACTTTCTCTTACCTGTTTATTTTCTCCAAATTCTTCTACATAGGTCCAGGCTGAAGAGATTGTGTTCCCTGTCTGTAAGCAGTGAAGACAGAAGAGAATTGAGTCTTTAGATTGATGTTATCCCTATCTTGGGAGTGCATGGAATCCTTGACAATTTTAGTTAAAACCTTTTAATCAGTAAATAGGAAAATAAATTTAGAGAAAAGGCAACAGGTGACAAATAGTTATCATTTCTGAAGTTCTGTGAAGATGGAAAAAGACAACAGTATACTGCTATTTGAATGAAAATTATGAGTTAATACATTACCGGAAAAAAACCGTATCTTTCTTTATAAATCAAGTCCTTCTTTGTTTGTTTTTCTAAGGACTACTATACTAATAAAATAAAGGATTTTAAAAACAAATGAAATTACCTAGTTTCTGTAAGCAGATAGCCAAAGAATCTAAATGAATTGAAAAATATCAGTACCTTTTCCTTCGGCCTTAAAAAGAGATGGATGGATGGCAAAAGTAACACTAAACTTAAAAAGCATTTTTCTTTTTAACAGCTAAACTTTATTTACTTGAAGTCTAATTTAACAATATATAGTACAACTCTGGACAGTCATCCATTTTAGGCATTCATCTCTTTATGTCCCTTAAAGCTTTCTAGTAGAAATGTATATCCAAGTCTATACTGAGAAACTGTGCCTAAAAGTATGAACAAATGAAAAATATTTGATAATCCACAGAGAAGTGTAGATTTTTTAGACAGTCATCTTAAAATAACTCAGTAGAAAAAAGTCACAATATTCTTTTTTATTTTTACATGATCAAATAGGCAACTAACTAATCAATCCTCCCAGTGAGAACTTGAAAATGTAGACTATTATAAAAGCAAAAATATCTACATGAAAGCACTGAGAATGACCTAGGCAATAAAGAATTATGGGATTGAGGTCCTAAACAAAGAAGAAAACTCAGAGAAGTATGCACATCTTTTGAAGGAGTATTTATTTCCCCTAGAAGGACTGGCAAATTCTGAAAAGGGATCTTAGAAGCAAGAAAAGATGACAGTAAAAAGATTTAACATATGTGTAATTGGAGTACCATATAAAGGAGAATGGGACAAAAGTAATACCTGAAAACAGAATAACTTAGAACTTTCTAAAACAGGTGAAAAACATTGATCTATAGATTTTAGAAGTAGTGAAAAGTTCCCAATTAAGATAAAAACTAAGAAAGTACACGGAAGTCCATCATAGTAACATTTCTGAAATCACAGATAAAAAAATATTAAAAGTAACAGAGAGCAAAAAAAAAAAATAGTTTATGTCCAAAGGAATAATAAGTAAATATCAGCTGACTACTCAACAGAAATAAAGGAAGCCAGAAGAAAATTAGTGGAAGTATAACCTCAAAGGGCTAAAGGAAAATAACTGCTTATCAAGTAAAAATACCATTTCAAAAAGCAGGTAAATTAAAGAAATACTCAGGCAAATTATACTGAGGTTATTTGTCATAAACATATCCAAAGGAAAATAAAAATTAATGTCCTTTGGCCAGAATAAAGAAACAATCATAATGGAAGCTTGGAAGTGTAGGAGGAATAGAGAGCAAAGGAAATTATAAATATGTAAATGGTAAATGAGTATAAATGTGTATTAACTAAAAACTATTGTCATTCTATATAGTATCTGATGGAGAAAAACACGTATCACCTGCCATGTTGACACATATGCCTTCCAGTGGCAATGCTTATCCAAGCACAAACCTAAAATCCCAAAGCTACCTTGTTAACAAGATTATGTTCATAAGATCTTTGTAACTTATAATGATTCATTTAGGATTCAATCAGATGTCCTATGTTCACATTATACTAGAATGGTCTGGTTTACAAGTTTGATGGGGACAAAACTGTTTCTGAATAGGAGGTAAAACATGGTGGGGGGGGGGGGATCCCATCTCAGTGTATTTTAATTGTTAGAAAAATAACTTGCCAATAATGTCCCACATGTTCACCATGTGTTATCAAATGTTTAACATAAGACAAAGGTCAGTTTTTCATTGGAATTATGTGAAGGTAGAGAGAATAGTAGTTAAGAGCACACCTCTTAGCTAACTGGGGTTCCTGGGCGAATTAATCTAGTGAAGTCTCAGTTTCTTTATTTGTTAAAAAAAAGTATAGACATTAAAATAATATTCATCTCTGATATCATCAGGATAAAGTATTAGATAAAGGCATTTAGCACAATGCCTAACATATTAGTGCTCAAAGAATCTTAATTATTATAGTAGTAATAATATTTATTGTTAATTATTAGAAACTCCAATGTTTTGGCTTTGTTTTCTGAATACTATTCTTCAGTACTTATATGGCACATTTTAAAATAAAAAAGGCAGTGTTGTGGGCCTTTTACACAATTTTAACTAAGTACATGTAATTACCCTATGAAATAGTTAATGTTCCCATTTTACAGATGAAGAATCTGAAGTACAGGAAGGTTAAAGTAACTTTTCCAAGTAAGTAATAAAGCTGAGATGTGAATCCAGGAATTCTGAGTCTATGTGCTGTACTAAATTTAAAGTACTAAATCTCCTTTTGCTGAAATTATTTCTAAAATGCAATATTCTAGTTCCTGACCTTCTCATCTCAAATTAGGTCAGATCATCTAATTATACATTTTCAAACACCCTGTACACTTCAGTGTTTATCTGAACTGTAACTGAATAATAGTCTTCCTCAATAGAATGTATACTCTATGAAAGTAGCAACTGTGTCTGATTCACTACAGCGATCCTCTGGACTGTATACAAAGCAATATTCAGTATTTGTTAATTAATTTATATAGAACATGGGGCAAAAGTACATTTATCACTGTTCATATGGAAAACAATACAAAAATTAATAAATAATACAAGAATAAGCTCTGTGTTTTATGTACTGGAAACCTACTTTCGTTCCACTCTGCATTAACAAGGATTAACAATCAGCCAGCTGCCAGTTAATAACTAACAATGAGAACAGAAAGACTAAAGGAGTAAATAATAAACAAAAGAGTCATGAGAATAATGCCAAAAACAAACTTCCTTAAATAACATTTTCAAAAAGCAATTTTTCAGAGGACTTCAGAATAGCAAGACTAATACAATATACTCCAAAAGGTGTAAGGAAGATAATTCTGAATTTTAAGAGTCTAATACAAAACCTTTTCTTCTCCCATGCATTTATTTAACAACATAAACATATTTAAAATAAATCATAAAAAGTTAAAGTTTTGTTTAGTAGTAGTTTAAAAGCTTACATGGTATGGGTTATATAAAAGCATAATCTACCTCCCTGAAACTTTCCTCAATTAGACTAAATTCCAAACCCTGGAGCTTCATATTAGTCTTTTTTCCATGTGCCAACTCTTCAAACATCTGAAGAGAGCAATCATATTCCCCCTGTAAATATTAGTATGTACAGGTTAAACATCCCCAAATACTTCAGTTGTTCACTGTCCTACTTCATATTACAGTTTCCAAGTCCTCCATAGTTGTCAAGGTTTAATTAAACTCTGATGCCCAAAGCAAACATAATCTTAGACAACCTTGGCCAGGTAGCTCATCTGCTTGGAGCATCATCCCTTACACCAAAAAAGGTTGCACATTTAATTCCCAGTCAGGGCACATACCTGATACCCTGGTCAAAGCTCATACAGAGGCAACCGATCAATGTTTCTCTCTCACATCACTATCTGTGTCTGTCCCTCTCTCCCTTCTCTCTCTAAAAATAAAGTAAAAAAAAAAATTCCACAGATATATACTCTATGCAGAACAAAATTTAGTCTGAATACTACATAACTTTTTTTGCATTTAATTATTAAAATATGAGAATCTCTAGAGTAGAATGACTCAATCTGGCTTTGATATCCTAGATTCATTTCAATGCAAAAACTTAAAAATCTTGAGTCTGCTATTAAATAAATCATAAGAAATGAAAAAAAAAATCATGGCTACCCCATCGTATTTGTAAATACCCCTCAGAAGCTAAGAGAATGCTTTCACAGGGTAATTCTACTCTTGTTTAGTATCTCCTCTTTCCCTCCAGTTCATAAGACAAAAGAAATAACTTCCCAATGCTCTGTCATTACTATTTCTATGTATGACATACCTATAGTTCATACCAAGGAATCCCTCAAGGGACTCTTGATCATTCAAGGAAACAATTTGTGATCTTTCAAGGAAACAAATGTAGAAACATAATATACACAGGTGAGACTCATTTAAATTAATTAACATTTCCCTGCTTGAATTATTTAACTCTTGCTTTTGGTAAAAATTATAACTATATAGTTCAGAATACAATTTTAAACCTTTTTCCCAAAGATTCATAATGACTCACTTGGAGCCTTATAATTCTGTGCCCAAAATAATCCAATACTTTCATAAATCAACTACAGATTTGATCATCACTGGACCAAAAATTAATATAGCAGAGGCAAAAAAAAAGCCAAACACATATATGACACATATACTGCAAATTGATTTGTTTACCCCATAATATAACCAGCAAACAAGCAGATTAGTACAGACAGTCCTCGGGTTACATCGGACTCGACGTCGTTTCGTGGTTATCGCCATCTCCCATTTATTTATAAAAAAAAAAGTTCGTCATTTCGCCGTATATACATATGTGCTTTATGTTTTTTGTTATTTATTTGCCACAAGTAAAGATCAGGAATTGTTATCTTTCTTTTAATTTTTTTTTTTACTGTTTCACTTCATTATTGCTGTGTATATGCTCCATGTGAGTGACATAGGTGCTTATGTAGGTGGGTTCCGACTTATAGCGAAAATTGCATTATGTGGCGCCGTACAAACGGATCTCCGACGTAACCCGAGGACCTACTGTATATTGCTGAAACAAAGGTAACAAGAAAAAAGTTAGTGACCTTGCAGTCATAATTATAACAATCTATCTAGAAAATAGAATTATAAAGGTTTTAAAAAAGTGAAGTATCTCTAGTAATAATATCCTTAGAAAAACAGTAAAAGAAAATCAAAAGCTAAAGAAAAAGTGAAGGTCACCATGGCTGGGTGGCTCAAACGATTGGGGAAATATCCTGTACATCAAAAAGTTGTGGGTTCAATTCCAGTCAGGGCAAATACCTAGGTTGCGGTTTAATCCCAGTCAGGGCATATAGGGAGGCAACTGATTGATGTTTTTCCCCCTCTCTTTCCCCCTCTCTCTAAAGTTAATAAAAATATATCCTCAAGAGAGAATTAAAAAAAAGAGAGAAGAAAAAGTGAAGGTCAACATAGATATCTATTAAAGAAGCTGGAGTTGTACATAACAGTTTACATTTTTTATTTATTCAAGAGTCAGAGTGTCAATAGAATTCATTTTTTTGTATAAAAATCAAGCTATACTGTTTAAACACACAACAAAAGAGGGATTTCAGAGTAAATTCACCAAAATATCAGGCATTACAGATTGATGTTTCTAATGATTGCATTCCTATATACTTTTTAACCAAAGTCATAGATACAATTATAGTATAAACTAGAGGCCCAGTGCACGGGATTCATTCACTGGTGGAGGGTGTGGCCTGCAGGGATCAGCCTGCTGTGGGAGCGCTGCTCATCCCGGTTAGCTGAGCGGCACTCCCACTACTGCACTGAGTGTCTGCCCACTGGGCGACCAGTTGTTCTGGTCATTCCACCATTTGGGCACTGAGCTTTTATTATATCCGATCATTATCGGTGTTGAATACTGATTATATTTACTGAATCACAGCAATGCGAGAAGGTATATAGCTAGTCAAATAAACCATTTTCATAAAATATGTATGTGCATATAAAAGTCTACATACAGGCCATTTTTAATAGCTCAAATATCACTTGCCATGAGATAATGGCACACAAATAACTAATATATGTTTAGCCAAATACTACAAATTTAAGGAACAAGAAAAACCAAGTAGTTATTAATATTCTGGTTATTTAAAGCTTCTAATTAGTTGAGGAAACTAAAGTTTATTATTTTGTTTGTTTTAAATCACCAAGGGAAGTTCATCATTCTTGGAGGGACTGCACTACCAGGTCTTAGATAAAGGATGTATTACTCCAGGATATATAATGTAACTGAAATTAGCTAATAAAGAGTAGATTCTATAACCGAAAGGCATAGAAGCAACTGACATGGAGTAATTTTAAAGTGGTTAAAAGTATAGACAATCACTTGAATAAATTTCATCGCAGTAAAACCAATTTTTCAAAACGACTTCTGTCTCCATTTACTAGTTCATTCACTAAATTATACTGCTGTAGTATAAGCAATCACTGTCTACTAAAGTAGGAAGCAGAGATAAAGGCGTAATAGGCTGAAGGTTACGTGCAGCTTCTCACAGAGACTTTACTGATTCTAAACCCCCCAAAATAAGCAAACCAAAGGAGAGAAAAATCAATACAACACTGAAATTCTATTCATAGCCAGGCTAAAAAATATATTTAGGTGACACCATGTGGCAAAATTATGAATTGCTACTGATGTATAAGAATGGAACATACAAGGCAAATTTTATTGTGACATTAACTCAAAAGGGGAAATTTTACAAAGTATTATTTTCTAAAATATTAAATGACAAAATCAGATGTTATATTTGTAAATTAATAAAGCAGTAGCAACTGTTAAAACTGTTGTAAAACTGTTGTATTAATAAGAACAAGTATTTTAGAAAAGTATTAGCTAAAGATGTTGAAAAAATTATAAGATAATAGAGAATCAAGCATGATTAAACAAATGCATATAAGTAAATGAAATCACATGATCACTTGAGCCAGTTAATAACAGCTATGGAAAAATACTGGTCAGATGATATGTTTTAATATACATTATTTTCCTAGATTCTCTGTTATAAAAAGAAAATTAATTTCAAAACTTTTAAGTAATTAAGTTTTATAAAATCTTGGTTTTGATTACAATTAACAAATTCAGGTAAGAAAATAACCAAAAAGCAATTACATGTTCATACAAATAAAACAGGTGACTGACTGAACCTTTTATTTTTAATCCAGTTGTTCTGCTGTAAAGTAGACAAATATAAGCTTTGAATTGTATAAAGTAAGGAATATTAAATTGAGAGTTAATTCATGCAGAAGTAGCTCTTAATTTTCAACTATTTGAACGTAAGTATGTATCTTGGTAGACAAAAAAAATTCAAGTATTATTTTTGGTCCTTCATAAGATTTTTAACCATATTTTAAACAAAACCATTAATTGGGAGGATAAGAGAGTACTTAAGTTC
>NW_005875651.1:0-11614 GCF_000147115.1 Myotis lucifugus | reverse complement strand
CTTCAGGTCTCTGAGTTTGTAAGGCCTCCCCTGAGCTTGTCAGGTTTAGATGTGGCCCCTTTTTGTCCACATCAGGGGTCCTTAAACTTTTTAAACAGGGGGCGAGTTCACTGTCCCTCAGACCGTTGGAGGGCCAGACTATAGTTAAAAAAAAACACAACTATGAACAAATTCCTATGTACACTGCACATATCTTATTTTTAAGTAACAAAACAAAACAGGAATACAATATTTGTATTTTCATGTGGCCCGCGGGCCGTAGTTTGAGGACCCCTGGTCCACATAATGTACAAATATGCTTTCTATAACTCACCAGTGAGAGCTATTTACACCTGTTATGTATTCCTCTTTGCCTTTTTTCTAGTAATCACAGAGTTAAATATTGTGTGTCGTTTAAATTCTTCGTTGGCCAGCATTGTTTCTTTTCCTGTTCTCATTACTTCTTGCTAATTTTAAGTATTTGTGCCAGTAAGAGTCACACTGCTTGGATTCAGATCCCGCCTCTACTAGTAACTAGTTGGGTGGCCTTGGAGTGTTGTTTAAACCCTCTGAGCCTCAGTTTCCTTAGTTATAAAATGGAGATAATGACAGGACCTATCCTGGAGATCTCCCTCCTGGGAGCACACCTGTGCCTTTCCCCTCCCACTTCCCTCCTCTCTCTTCTTCCCCCCAGGCTGGTCCTCCTTGCCTCTCTCTTTCTCCTAAGTTCAAAGTGCCCTTTTCTTTTGCCTCCATAACTTGTTTCTGGAGCCCATTTTTCTATTGCTCATTTCTTCTACCTCTGCGACTTTTGAAATAAATTTTCTCTTAGAGCTTGGGGTCGTGAGGGAAGGACCTATCCTATGGGATTTTTGTGGGATCATTTACATCCTCTTGGTAACATAAAGGGCTTAGCACCTTGCATGCTGCATTATAAAAGCTAAAAAAGGTTAACTATTACTCATATCAATTGGAGTGAGTTAGTGGACAGAGACAGGGCCCACAGCAGTCTGCTTCAGGCAGGCCAGTTGTATGTTTGTTCTTGACTTGCTGCAGGAAAGATTTCACAACACAAGTCCAGGTATTTCAAGAGTATGTTTATTAACAGTGTGGATAGTGAAACAGGAAGGGCTTAGGATAGAAGCAGCAACAGGAGAGACCTAGGCGGTCTGCTTTGGCCTCTGGAAATGTTATAAGAAAGAAATTAGCTGAGGCAGGGCTACTTTGGCTCAGAGTAAAGGGGCCTTGGAGACAGAGTCAGGGGTTGGCCCAGGATGAGATGCCACTGCCCATTGCTCCCCTGGTTGCAAGTCTCCTGGAGGCCGTTAGAGTTTAGGAGTTGCACACCTGTGGGGAATGAAGAGTGAAGGGAAAGGCACCGGCACACTCCCTGCGAGCTGGGTCCTTGTCTTGAGGGTTTTAAAGGCTGGGAGTTTAGGGGAGTTCTTAGAGAAGGATCTCAATAGAATATTCATCTGCTTTTCCAGGCATATCCTTTCAGGGTCATGGTCTCCACTGATGGGTCAATGCCAGGGAAGGGGGTCATTAGTTAGCTGGTCCTGGCTTGCCCCCCTTGTTTTGCTGCTTTTCTGGCCCTGGAATTGAAATAAAACTGAGGCCTAGATGTCATGTCTAGGGAGGAGAGGTCACGGTATCTAAACCACATGACCAGCTATAGGAAACGTCATTAACTGAGCATCAGTCCAGAAACTGAATTATCTTAGCAACTCAGAAAGTATCAGGTTCACGACAGATACATAATCACTAAATTTATATTTGCTAAGGGATGTGTATTTATAAAGGAGCCCTTTCCAGTGAGCATAAGCTAATTTTCTCTTTGGGAAGTGGATGTGAATTGGAATTGCTTGGTGTTCATAGACTCAAAACCAGGAAAACATAGGGATTTGAGTGAGACATATTACCTAGGCCCGAGAAAGTCCCATGAAATCTGCCTGTCCTGTAAGAGAAAACACCTTTCTAGAGACCAGTTGTTCCCATCCCCCAGACCCCATGTGCCTCTCCCTGGAACAGTACAACGTGTACCCTAATAATACTTGTCTCTCTGAACCTCAGTTTCTTTGATAACTCTCCAGTGTACATCTAATTACACTACTTTTGCTCATTAAGCCACACTGTAGTGGGCATGGGACATATTCTCTTTCCTCATTTAATAGTCAATAATTAATCAAACTGAATTTCCAGGCTGCCCCTCTTTCATTGACTCCAATTGGTATTCTATGGTGTTTAAAAATGGGGGACTAGAATTCAGGAAAGAGGCAGTCAAGATGAATGGATTTGATCACCTCTGGGTAAAAGAACTAAATCTATGGTAAGTGATAGAATTTCTGAAGGAGTGAATAGTTAAAAAAAAATAGGGGGGAGGGTGATATCCCCATGCATAAGTATGAAGGTGGACCTTACACCATTTATAAAACATAACTTAAATGGATTTAAACATAACTATGAACTATAAAAGTCTTAGAAGAAAATGGGGGGAAACTTCAAGATATTGGATGGCAATGATTCTTGGATATAACAAACACAAAGGCTGAAAAAATAAAAATTGGTAACTTGAACTAAAACAAAATTAAAACTTCTGCGCATCAAAAGACACAATCAACAGAGTGAAAAGACAGCATATGGAATAGGTGAAAATAATTGCAAATCATATATCCAAGAAAAAGCTACTACCTAGCCCTAACCAGTTTGTCTCAGTGGATTGAGCGTCGGCCTGCAGACTGAAAGGTCCCAGGTTCAATTCCAGTCAAGGGCATGTACATTGGTTGCAGGCACATCCCCAGTAGTAGGTGTGCAGGAGGCAGCTGATCAATGTTTCTCATCAATGTTTCTAACTCTCTATCCCTCTCCCTTCCTCTCTGTAAAAAATCAATAAAATATATATATTTTTTAAAAACCTACTACCTAGAATATATAAAGAACTTGTACAACTCAAAAACAACAACAAAATCAGATAACCAAGTTAAAAAATGGACAAAGTAGTTGAATAGATAATTCTCCAGAGGAGATATAAAATGCCAGCAAGCCCATAAAAAGGTACTCAACATCACTAATCATCAGGGGAATGGAATCAAAACCATAATGAGATACCACCTCATGCCCATTAGTGAGAGAGAGAGAGAGAGAGAGAGAGAGAGAGAGAGAGAGAGAGAGAAAGAAAGAAAAAAGAAAGAAAGAAAGAAAGAAAGAAAGAAAGAAAGAAAGAAAGAAAGAAAGAAAGAAAGAGAGAAAGAGAGAAAGAAAGAAGCCAAGGATGGAGGGGAGGGAAGGAAGGAAGGAAGGAAGGAAGGAAGGAAGGAAGGAAGGAAGGAAAGAAGGGAGGAAAGGAGGGAGGAAAGGAGGGAGGGAGTGTAGGAAGGAGAGGAAGAAAAACAAGGGTTAGCAAGGAGGTGGAGAAATTGGAGCTCTTGTGTCTACCGGTGGAAATGTAAAATGGTGCATCCACTATGGAAAACAGCATGGCAGTTCCTCAAAAAATTGAGAATAGAATTACCGTATGATCCAGCAATCCCACTTCTGGGAATATACTCAAAAGATATGAAAGCAGAGACTTGAGCAGATTTTTATATCTCCCTGCTTTTAGACATATTATTCACAATAGCTGAAAGGTGGACGCAATCCAAGTGTCCATCAATGGATGAATGAATGAATGAAAATGTATCTGCAAGAGCATTAAAATTGAAGGAAATTCTGACCCATACTAGAGCATGGATGAACCTTGAGGACATCATAAGCATTAGTTAAGTTTCTTCAGAGGAACCGAACCAATAGGATATACTATATCCTGAGAGATTTCTTTTAAGTAATTGGCTCACACAATTATGGAGCTTGTTGAGTCCAAAATCTGATGGGGTAGACTGGCATGCTGGAGACTCCAGGAACAGTTGCAGTTCAAGTGCAAAGGCTTTCTGCTGGTAGAATCTCCTCTTGCTCTGGGGAGATCAGTCTTTGTTCTGTTTAGGCCTTCAACCGACTGAATGAGGCCCACTCAAGTTATATAGAATGTGTGGCCCGGTGCACCAAATTCATGCATGGGGGCCGGGGTTGTCCCTCAGCCTGGCCTGCACCCTCTCCAATTTGGCACCCCTTCGGGGGATGTCCAGCAGTCAGACATCCTTCTCACAATGTGGGACTGGTGGCTCCTAACCACTGGCCTGCCCGCCAGACTGATTGCCCCCTAATTACTACCCTGCTGGCCTGATTGACACCTAACTGCACCCCTGCTGGCCAGTTCGCTCCCAACTGCCCTCCTCTGCCAGCCCAATTGGCGCAACTGACCTCCCCTGCCGGCCCTTTCACCCAAAACTGCCCAGACGGGTGGGACAGGTGGGACTGGTGGAGCTGTTTTTTGTTTTTTTTGGCCGTGTGCACATAGCTTTAATTCTTAAATAATTTATACTCCTCTGAAACAAATAAAACTCTGCGGCCCGGTGATCACCATGGCGGTTGGAGGGCTGGAGAGCCTGGGCATAGGCCAGGTGGCACCCGGGCACCCCAGCACCTGACATGCAAAGGTTGGGGATGAAATGACTTTTCCCAACCACATCTGCAAATATCCTGGGGAAGGCATCACTGAAGAGTTCACAACAACTCTCTTACTTGGCAAGGAAGAAAAAAGTTGGCAATGGAAACAATCCCTTACATCAAAGTTAAGGTCCCTCTGGGTAAAAGAGAATATTTCCAATGTAAAGGAGGGAGCAGGCAAAAATAATAAGTTCTCATGACTTCCACTGAAGTTTGAGCATATGACAGAGTCAAAACGAACATACAAATTAAGACAGACAGTGGACATTCAAATGACCTGAATCAACTGTCACTGTTTGTCCCAATAGCAGCAATGCTTATGTGTTAATATAGTTTAACAGACATACAAAACAAGTCACATGATAAGATAGGTTCGGCTTCTAAAGTAAATTGAATATGTTCTTTTAAAATTCTAATGTCCATCCCTCTGACTATAATTCTTAATTTTCCAATCAGAAAATTACCCCAGGTGATCCAGTAACATGTAGAACTCCAGTAACCTAACTTATTTAAAACAAACAAACATCCCAACCATTTTTAAAATATTTAAATTGATATTTTAGGGTTAAAATTATAGAAGATATTTAGATCCAAATATATTTTCTGAATAGAAAATATTTGTTTTTGATTTAAAACAGAAACATAAAAAAATATATAAGTGATACATTTTCCCAAGGAACTCTGAATTAGTACCTTTCCCTCTAACTTTCTTCAAATTGAGAGAATCTATGGAGTTCCCTATACTGCACAAATTTTAATGAAAGAAAATAAGACTTTCTAAGACCATCAAATACATGTTTTCTTATTTACAAACATATACACTCTTCTCTCTCTCTCTCTCTCTCTCTCTCTCTCTCTCTCTCTCTCTCTCTGAAATATATTCTTATTGATTCTGAGAGGAAGGGAGAGGGAGAGAGATAGAAACATCAATGATGAGAGAGAATCATTGATCGGCTGCCTCCTACACAGATCAGGCCAAAACCTGGGCATGTGGCCTGACCTGGAATCAAACTGTGACTTCCTGGTTCATAGGTCGATGCTAAACCACTGAGTCACACTGGCCGGGCTCAATTCTTATTTATAAATTCATTCCAAGGTCATATACAGCTTGAAAAGCTTTGGAAGCAGTTTCAAAAAAAACTAGCTTTTAAATAACAAGAAAACAGTTATAGAAGAAAGTTTAAATTAAAAGCAAAAAATTGTTTTAATTTATTCAAGAGTGGGAACATCCTCCATGAAAATGTGTACCTTGACTGTGGATGGCTGGGTGGCCTTATCACACCTTAGGAATTCAAATGCTTTTTACAATGAAAAGAAAGAGAGTTTCATCTCATTTCTCTCCCAGGGTAGATGTCTGTCAACAGAAGGTGGACATCAATAAAAGGAGGGGCTTGCACAATCAATCCAGAAAGTCAGCAATCTATGAATAATCCAGAACCGAGTATTTATCTCCTCTGCCACACACCCTCCCTCCCAGCCAGTGAGCAAGATAATTACCCTCAAGTCAAGCTAAGTGCCCCCCAGTCACGGTGGCCAATGCTGACATACAAAGCATACAAATAATTCTCACTCTGGCATAAAAGTGACAACTTTCTTGGAAGAAAAGCAGATACTGTAAATTTCTCGAAGTCTTCCTGAAACATTTTTTAAAGTAATTTTTACTTCTTTAGAAAAAAATGCATACATGGCAAACCATCTGTAATAAAAGGCCCATTCTATAAAATTTTACCTGGTCCTACTCATATCTGCAATCATAATCATATTTACAGACAAATATATCTATACTAATAAAAGAGTAATATGCTAATTAGACTGGGAGACCTTCCAGATGTTCTTCTGGAGAAAGCCATGGTGGTGGGGCCGAGGTAGAGGTGGTTACAGACCAAGAGGGGAGGGCAGTTGTGGGTGATCAGGCTGGTGGGGGGTGGGGCCGTTGGGGTAAGCAGACCAGCAGGGGGGTGCAGTTAGGGGAAAGCAGGCCATCAGTGGGGGTCAGTTGGAGGTGATCAGGACAGCGGGGGCAGGGGGAGACAGTTTGGAGTGAGCAGGCCAGCAGGGGGACAGTTGGGGATGAGCAGGCCAGTGGGGATGGAAGGTAGGGGCGAGCAGGCCAGCAGGGGGGCAGTTTGGGTTGATCAAGCTGGCAGGGGGGGCATTTGGGGGCAAGCAGGCTGGCAGCAGGGGGGAGGGCAGTTGGGGGCGAACAGGCTGGCAGGCAGAGTGGTTAGAGGCAATCAGGCAGGCAGGCAGGCAGGTGAGCAGTTAGGAGCCAGCAGTCCCAGATTACAAGAGGGATGCCCGACTGCTGGTTTAGGCCCAATCCTGTAAACTGGCAGGACATTTTTCGAGGGGTCCTAAATTGGAGAGGGTGCAGGCCAGGCTGAGGAACACACCCTCCCCCATGCACGAATTTCATGCACTGGGCCACTAGTCTGAAAATAAAAATTCAAAGAAGTAAATTTAAAGAAGGGATTAGCCAAGAAAATACATGCACAACCCATGGACACAGACAACAGTATGGTGATGGCCAGAGAGGGGGCAAAAGGGGAGAAATAGGGACATCCTATATCTACACTAATAAAAGAGAAACATGGTAATTAACCGTAACTTTGCTACCCTTCCCATTGGCTAATCAGGACGATATGCAAATTAACTGCCAACTAAGATGGCGGTTAACCACCAACAAAGATGGCCGCTAATTTTCATACTGCAGGCATGGCGGGACAGCACCATCCCACCTGCCCTGCTGCCATCTGGGCCTGCTATTTGCACCCCGGTCTGCAGGCTGCCAGTATGAAAGCAGACCCAGGGCTGCCAGCGAGACCGCAGTGATCGGCCACCAGCCACGCCCACAAACAGCCCTCCCACGGGGATCCCCGGCTGACCGATGCTAAAGCACTGATCTGCCACCAGCCATACCCACAAACGTCCATCCCAAGGGGATCTGAGGCTGGCGGGTGCTAATGCACCGATCTGCCAATGGCCACGCCCACAAACGGCCATGGGGGAAGGGGGTCCCCGGCTGACAGGTGCTAATGCACCCATCTGCCACTGGCCATGCCCACAAACGGCCCTTGGGGGGATCCCCGGCTGACAGGTGCTAATGCACTGATCTGCTACTGGCCACGCCCACAAAGGGCCCTTAGGGAGGGGTATCCCCGCCTGAAGGTGCTAATGCACCCATCTGCCACTGGCCATGCCCACAAACGGCCCTCGGGGGGGATCCCCGGCTGACAGGTGCTAATGCACTGATCTGCTACTGGCCACGCCCACAAAGGGCCCTGGGGGAGGGGTATCCCCGCCTGACAGGTGCTAATGCACCCATCTGCCAAAACGCACACCCCGGCCGCCCCGCCTTTGCCCTGCGTGAACTATGCACCCAGAGAGGGGAGTGGGGCCGCTGGGAGAAGGGCGGAAACTCATAGCAGAGTGCGAACTATCCCCGCAGGTAGCTGCTTGCTCATTCACTTACTTGCTCATTCATTCACTCATTCACTCTCTCACTCACTCACTCACTCACTCAGCAAACCCTCTCAGGTCCCTGGCATCAGGCCAGGCACTGAAGTTGAAGCAGGATAAGGTGGAGCTATGTCCTCAAGATGTTAGAAATTCAGTATGCAGCCAGGAGAGGGGGCTCAGGGCTGCTGGAAGCAGGGCGGGAACTTTCCCAGGGTGGGCTTCAGGCAGCCGGGAGTGAGGCCTGAACTTCTGCCCTGTTGCCATGGCAACGTGTTCCCGCCCCTTAGCTGCTTGCTCATTCACTTACTCACTCAGATTCATTCACTCATTCACTCACTCATTATTCACTCAGCAAACCCTCTCAGGTCCCTGGCACCAGGGCAGGCACTGAGGTCGAAGCAGGATAAGATGGAGCTATGTCCTCAAGATGTTAGAAATTCAGTATGCAGCCAGAAGAGGGGCTCAGGGCCGCTGGGAGCAGGGCGGGAACTTTCCTGGGGTGGGCTTCAGGCAGCTGGGAGTGGGGCCGGAACTTCTGCTGCGTTGTCATGGCAACGCGGCAGAAGTTCCCGCCTGGTAGCTATTTGCTCATTCACTTATTCGCTCATTCATTCACTCATTCACTCACTCATTCACTCACTCACTCACTCACTCACTCACTCACTCACTCAGCAAACCCTCTCAGGTCCCTGGCACCAGGGCAGGCACTGAAGTTGAAACAGGATAAGACAGAGCTATGTCCTCAAGATGTTAGTAATTCAGTAGGGCGAAGCAGGCACATGAACGAGACAGTTGTATGCACAGATGCAGTGTACTGGGTTCTTTGAGGGCTGTAACTAACGCCGACTTTGTTCTCTTGATAAAATGAAGCCTCGGGAGCCAGGCCGCCCAAGCCTGTAGGCCTGTGCCTAGGCCAGGAGTGGCCGGGATCCCGGAACATGACAGAGGGTGCACGTCGGGCTGAGGGGTCTGGCCCCACTACTCACCCTACCCCCGAGTGCACCAATTTTTGTGCACTGGGCTGCTAGTAGTAATAATACAAGGCTAATATGCAAATTGACTGAACGGCAGAATGGCCGGTTGCTATGATGCACACTGGCCACCAGGGAGCAGACGATCAATGCAGGAGCTGCCCCCTGGTGGTCAGTGCATTTCCACATGGGGAGTGCCACTCAGCCAGAAGCTGGCTCATGGCTGGCCAGCACAGAGGTGGTGGCAGGAGCCTCTCCCACTTCTGTGGCAGCACTAAGAATGTCCAACTAACGGTTTAGGCCGATCCCTTGGGGGCCTAAGCCTTTAGTCGGACATCCCCCGAGGACTCCTTGGCTGCCAGAAGGATGTCTGACTGCAAGCTTAGGCCTGATCCCCCAGGGAGTGGGCCTAAGTCGACAGGTAGACATCCCCCAAGGGGTCCTGGACTATAAATGGGCGCAGGCCGGGCTGAGGGACCCCCCCCCCACACACACACACACACCCGAGTGCACAAATTTTTGTGCACCGGGCCTCTAGTTTAGAATAATGTTTGATCAAATATCTTGGCACCATAGCCCAGCCAAGTTCACACATAAAATTAACCATCACACCTGGGTAATAGCTATAGCCATTTATTTAGCACTTAGATATATCTAGTCTATAGCACTATTTTGTTTGTAAAGCCCATGAAGAAAGTTTAAATATTCTCATTTTTATATGAGGAAACCAAGTTTCAAAAAGATTTTATCTAAAAGTTCATAAAATTTAGAAGCAATCAAAATCATTCTGATCACTGCTAACTTCAAAGAAGTAAAATTAGTCAATTTGTCCAAACTGGGAATTAGTTCTCTGGTTTTTTCACCCCTTTCAAAGTTCTCAGAACTAAGTTCCAATAGCCTAACGGTTTCATGACTTCTTCCTTCATGCCAGACAAACTGCTAAGCTTTTTATATTCATGATCTCTTTTAATCCTTATAGCAATGTTGAAAGATTAAGTAAATCCATCAGGATTGGATTTGGTGGTGACAGAAAACTCAGGATTAGTTGAAATAGATAAAATTTTATCTCTACCACATCCCCCAGATAAACAGTCTTCAGAGTAAGCTATCGAAACTGGGAAACAGATCTCTTCTCATAACTGATCTAGGTTCTGTCTATCTTTTGGCTCTGCTATCACTTCCAATATATCATTTCCTCCTGATGGTCCAAGGTAGATGCTTAGTTCCAATCATGTCTACATTCTAGTCACCAGGAAGATTGGTGGTACAACAATGGATGTGCCCCTGCCTTTAAGAACACTTCCTGGAAGTTGCATATGCCACTTGCCCTTAGACCCACTTGGTCAGAACTTAGTTATATGGCTATACCTAGCTGCAAGGGAGGACGGGATATATAGTCTTTGTTCTGGGAAAACAAATGCACAGTTTATAAAAAAACAAAACAGAGAAGAAAGGAAGGATGGAAACTGGAGGACAACACCCAGGAGGTATTAAAATACCATGTTGTAGATGAAAAATTAGGCACCAGGAGTACTGAAATACTGTAGCGAACTAGTCAGTAACAATTGGTCTGTTGTAAAGGGAGCAAGGATTCAACTCTAAGTTCTAGAATAATTTTAAAAAATAAATTAGAATGGATTCAAAGTTATCTCAACAATAATGTGCTTTCGTGGCAATCTGATGTACTTTCTGAGTGAGAGTTAGAGTTATTGCTGCTCCACTGTATGTAACCCGAAGCCCACCTTTTATGCTTTAACCTGAAATCTGAATACACCCGTGGAAATGTGTCAAGCATGTGAATTTCATGCAACCTGTGCAGAGGTGAGGGAAAGATTGAAAACTAGGTGCCCTGTGATTCTACCACCCTACTCCTCCCTTTTGCCATTTGAAACTTTATCTGAAGGTAGAAGGAACTGCTTCCAGAGCTGTTGCTGTCACTCAGGTTTATCCCCTAACCCCCCAAACTAGGATAGAAGCCATGTTGTTTAGGATGAAAAAGTAATGTTTATTTACAAATGTATCTACTGATAGCTAACAATACCCTAGGGGAGATAAAGAACAAGGAATCCTATCTAATAAAAGAGAAACATGGTAATTAGCCTTACATCCGCTACCCTTCCTATTGGCTAATCAGGGCGATATGCAAATTAACTGCCAGCCAAGATGGCATCCGGCAGCCATGCAATGAAACGAACAGGGAGGGTTGCTTGCTCCAGTGACTGCGGACTCCAACGTTCCCCGCCTGACTTGCCAGCCTCTCGGCTGCAACTCTAAGCAACTATGTTGCAAATATAGAAGCTAAACAAAACCCCAGAAACCTGCTTTAGTCAGCCGGGCTTCAGCCAGCCAGACCACAACATTGTATCAAATACAGAAGGTAAACAAAGGCCAGAAACCTGCTTTCAGCAGCCGAGGACTCAGAGCTAAAGCTGGCCCAGAATAAAAAAAAGAAAAGAAAAAAAGGAGCGGTTGGGAGCTTCAGTCACCCGCCAGCCTGAAAACGGCCCTCAGCCCCTCAGCCAGACTGGCCAGGCACCCCAGTGGGGACCCCCACCCTGATCCAGGACACCCTTCAGGGCAAACCAGCCAGCCCCATCCCGTGCACCAGGCCTCTATTCATATATGAGTAAAAGGGTAATATGCCTCCCGGCACTGGGATCAGC